>NC_137195.1:3815859-3868359 GCF_960531495.2 Zeus faber
TGTAAATAGGGTAGCCTAACTTTGCACTATGCAAAATCACAGGCAATTACATTACAGACCAAAAACGTGTGACCCCCCTGGAGAGGTCATCAAGTGGGGTCGCGCCCTGGGAATCCCCCCAAAAAAAGGGTTGCCGGTCCACTTACATTGGATATTTATGGAAAAATCCTTCTCGTGTGTCCAATAGTTACACTCCACATATAATATTGATCATAAATCCTGTTTGTGGGTGTGGTCACTGTGGAAACGACGATCCACTTCTCAAAGTTTGAACCAATACGTTTATTGAAGAGTACAGAAAGCACATGTTATACCAGCACATAAAACCAAATCCAGCTTTCAGTACACGCCTCCATCAACGATGCAAAGCAAATAAGGACGAGCACGAAGAATTCAGTAACTAAAATTTAAAGTATCGCGCAATTAATGGACAACGTAATAAAAAATTAAAAAAAAGGCTGTCACCTTTTTTTTTCTCCCCCGTTTTTAAATGAGGCAACTTCAGCCCTGCAGCCGTGAGTGAAGCGAGCCGCTGGACGTCGGCTCCCTGCGGAGCGGAGAACGGCACTGGAGCAGGCTCAAGTACACAGGGAGGACACAACACTCAATTCAAAAGTAGAAAAATATCTTTTTCACGTCCTGGATGACGACAGGAGTCGGCCACACGCCATCTCCGCCCGCTCCCCTCGGGACCAAAAACACCGTCACTCCACCTTTACTCCACCCTTACAGCACGGTTACTGGGAACGTGGAACTCCTCGCGGTTAAAGACGCAACACAGAAAAAAAAAAGCGAACAAGACGACGGCTGCGGCCCCCCCCCCCGCCGGGCTAGTGTCCGCCAGACTTGCGTCCCGCCCAAGACCTGGACCTGGAGCGGGAGCGGGACACGGACCTAGAGTAGGAGCGGGAGGGCGAGCGGGCCTCCGGGGGCCTCTGGGAGCCGGAGGAGGGGTGGAAGTCGGCGGGGGGGTCGGGGGAGCGCGACGGGCTCTTCCTGGCTTTGGGGCACGGCCGGGGCGGGGAGGGGGAGCGGGAGGCCGAGCCGCTGCGGGAGCCCGGGCCCTGGGCCCCGCCGCCGCCGCGGTGGTGGTGCTCCCTGGGGGGCCCTCGGTACCTGGCGGAGACATTCACACAAATATAAACATTTCCAATAAAAACGAACATTTAACAGATGGAGGGCCCCCAGCGTGTGACTTGCCACGTGTGGTTGTTTACCTGTCGTTGCCTGGACTTCTGCTGCGTCGGTGTCGACCGTACGAGCGAGAGCTGCAGAGACGGAAACAAAGACGCTTTTAAAACTATGTATTAAACATAAATATTACGCTAAATTTAATTATTGTAAATATGTTTCATGTTCAATGTGCAGAAAACATCATTTCAACTCCAAATTCCAAGCCTGAACTTTTCAACGACAGCTGATCCGTTTCTTCTTCTTCTTTTAACACTCGTGTAATTCTACTTTTAGAACATTTGGCTTCCACACTGCAACAGGAGACGTGAAGGACTGAGTTCCGGAGCAACAACAGTAACTGTACGCTCCGTTTGGAGCGCCAAGGACACGTCTCAAAACTAATAAGTGAACAGGAATCACTTTGAGGAGCTCCCTCAGTGACGTCCTCAGCCCATTCTTGAAACCAAAAGTTCAAATAAAAAACGCGTTGCATGCAACCTAACGTAGTTTATAGTCAACTAAGTGGAGCGGCTGTAATCTGCACAGGCGGCTGCCTCTTCACACAGAAATGGGCAAAATATATGGAAAAATAATAAATAATGCAAACCATAATCAAATATGAACAAAGTGCATTATTTTAAAACAAACATTTATCCTATTAAATCATCATATTTCATGAACTGTAAATAGTCATCCCAAATGAATGCTTCCGCTATTCATTTATTTTTCATATATATATATATATATATATATCCGATTTCGGGTCAATTCTTTGTCACATCCCAGCAGACAACGATGACCTAAATGTTAAAATTTGTATAATTTTCCTTTGATTTTTTAATTGCTCTATATTATTTCCTTTTGATGGATCGCACTTTAGAGTTACAGGTTGTGTATGAAGGGTCCACACACAGAGGTTGTAATAATAACAAGACACGGGGCATGATGAGGGCGTGGCTCACTCCCGGGGGCTCTGGGACCTGCGTGGGCGTCGCTCGTACGAAGCGCTGCGTGAGCGGCGGCGCTCATAGCTGCGGCTGTGCGAGCGGCGGCGCCGTCCGTCGCGGTCGCCGCTGTCGTGGCGGGAGAAGCTGCGCGGGGAGTGGCTCTCCTTCGTCTTCATCTGGTTGGGAGCTGGAGGGGGGGTCAAAGGTCATTCACCATTAATCCACAAACCCCCCAAAACGTCTCAACCTGAACGTCAGCGTCTCAGTGAAACGGTGATGACGACGCTTCCGGAGTCTTGGGCTCAAATTCAAATCCAGTCAAAACAACGACTTCTGTCTCTGGAAGTTTTCAGATGTGCTACAGTGAGTGCATTTAAAGAGGAGACATTTTAATGTGACTTGATCTATTTCAAGTTATGATTAGACTGACTTAAAAAAAGTAATATCCCGCAAATTTCACGTTGAATTTTGATGACATGTACACTCTCATTTGTAGTGAAAATACCCACAAGTCACTGGAATCACTTAAGATTCTTCCTTATTTTGATTTCCCACAAAACCTTAAACCCTAAGTAGACATTCCTGCCTGAAATGTTGTGGCCAAAAAAAACAAAAAAATAAATACCAAACAATGTTAAACTAAATGGAACAGGTCCAGATCAGTTATTTGAAACGTATCAGAAGATGAAAGTCGTCTCGCTCTGAAGAAACAGAATTCAGTCGTTCCGACTCGGTCGTCTCCACTTCCAAGCTCAACGTACGCTATCGGCGTTTGAGATGGAAATGAGACGCCTCTTCTAATAAAAACAGATGTAGAGGGAACGGTGGGTGTGGTTGACGGTGCATGACGCTGTCAGGCTGCATCTGTTAACACGTCGTGGCAACACTGCACAGGGGCCAAAGGAGCAAACTTCATTTGAGCGGTTGAGTGATGATTGGAGCCTTGAGAACTTTCATCATGTTCCTCTGTTGTCTGTGTTGTTTTTAATTGTAAAATGTGTCAAGACGGACGCCTCGTCCACCGCAAACCAAATCTACAGGTACAAATAAAATAACCTGAACACAAAGCAGTGGCCCCAAAATTCTGACAAAAATGGTACTTTGCACTTTTCAAAGTCTGAGATATTTTTTGACCACCCGAGTACATACAACCCCCAAGAAAACACAGGAAAAGAGAAGTGAAAAAAACCCCAAAAAAAACAAACCTGCTGTCTACGGGTTTGCCGTGGGTGCCGGGACGTGGTTATGTCGTTGCTGCTGCAACACTGGAATTTCCCTTCGGGGATTAATAAAGTATCTTTATCTTATTGGTGTTGCAGGGTGTCCGGGCATACACCCGTTACATTACTTACCCACCGCCGCCACCATCACCTATTTTATACAAATGAACCCATTTAGTTCATTTTCGCATATCAGCACCGACGTCCAACCAATAGAAAAAAACCTTCTGATTTGTAAGATACTAAGCGTGTTATCCATACTTAGTCTGACGCTGAAGTGAAGGTGTCTGCGTGTGTGATCACAGCAGCACAGTGTGTTATTACAGGAGAGGAGGGAAGGCTCGAGGAGACACGACATCGGGATCTGTCTCCCTCCGTCATCAGCTCCCGTGCATAACCCCCCTGTTGTAACATGTCCGGTGTTACCGCTAACACCTGAGTTTATTAACCGGTGGGAAAGACTCCTCACCGTGGCTTCCCTACCCTGTTATTATTTTCTCTCCTGGCTCTCTCCCCATATTTAAACACCAGGACACAGTGCAAGTAAAGAATTACCGCCACCTAGTGTTCTGACGGCATACTGCAGCCAGCGCACAGCACTCCCACAGAACCATGAACAGCTCAACACAGCAGAGGAAATAGCAGCACAGCTCAAAGAACCATGTCTCTGCCAGTAGTGATCAATTTATCAGATACCATGGTAATAGACTGAGAAATGTTTAAAGTTTTTTTTATATATACTTTATTGCCAATGGAACAACTCCAGACCTTGACCGATGCCTTGCTCAGGGGCATGGGCAGGAGTGTCTTACCCCGACCTGCATGTCTTTTAGGGTTAGGGGAAACACAGCTTGGTCAAGGTGGGAATGTTGCACGTTGACCAAGCGTAAAAGATACAAACACGGAATCGGGGGGCATTGTTGATCTGCTCCCGAGCCGGCAGCGGAGATAGTCAGGGGCGAAACGGCGTCTGTGTAGAAGGCACAGCCAGCGTGCCAGGGTCTGATGTTTGGATGACCGAGGTTTTCCTTGGTCGGTTGATTGCAGAAAAAAAAGATGAACTCCATTCAGGAGCTGCGGCTTGTCAAAATGAACCTTAAAACCCAACCGATAATCCCATTCCAATTTGTATGCTTCATCATTCCTAATATCCAAAGATATTCAAATATTTAAATGCTCAAATTTAGTTACGCCCACGGTTCCGCTCCAGCATCACACATTCCCCTCCTTTACGGAGAAGTTCCCACATGGAGAAACAATTATATGACACACTAGAAGAAGACGCTGTTGTGTTACACGCCATGCCCCATGGTCACGGCATTATGCCGGAAAGCCGGCATCTATCTAAAATCACACACTGGGGCAGCATTATGTCGCCTTTTTTGTTTAGTGTAAAGTTCAAGCTCAAGAGATTATTTGTCACATACATATGGTCATACATAAGGAGCAAGGTGAGTCAGAGACGGATGTTCTTTCAAGCAATATTAAGGGATCTCTGTATAAATGTGGCTGCAGACGCCACAGAAACATCCCGGTTGGATTCAAACCTAGAACCTTCTTGCTGCCAGAAGACAGTGCTAACCAGTGATCCACCTTCAGTGAGTGAGTGTGTGTGTGTGTGTGTGCGTCTGTGTGTGTGTGTGAAGCCAGTGGGATCGGAACTCACTCTTGCGGTCTCCCTGGGCAAACTGGATCTCAATCTGCCGCCCGCAGACCCACTTGCGGTCCAGGTTGTGGAGCGCGTCCTCGGCATCGCGCACGTCCTCGAACGTGCTGCAGGGTTAAGGCTTTTCACTCAGTTTGGACACAAACAGAATCACATGGAACCGCTTCCACTAAAAATAAATAAATAAATAAATGACAGCGCGGAGAACAACTGCAATTTGAACTTGTGATTCTTCTTTTGATGTTATTAATGTTTGTTTGAAAAAAAGAAGATCATTAAACGTAATTTGCGCGGTCATCACAACCACTGCGATAACAAAATGTATAGAAATCAAATCAGAACAGGCCTACTTGTGATTTTGGTGCGTGAAGACACAAGACAGGTGTAGAAGTCGGGTGCTCCGTCAGATCAATTTGGTAGGATACAAAAATTAGGCTTGTTACCTTTAACACGCTTGACCTTCAGCTCGCTCTGTATTGGCGCGGTAGAAGAACTTGAGGAACTTGTCTTTGCCCAATAAACGCTTTGCTTTTTCCTCCCTTTGGAAGCCTGGGTGCTTTTCTCCTCTGTATCTTCATGCTTTTACTTTGTCTTTACTTTCCCCAATTCCACTATTTCCTGCGGCCTGTGGTGTCTTTGGCTTCAATCTAGTCTATAAGCGCTTCGCAACTTTCTGTGGCGTGGGGCCTCCGTGACTGTATCTTTACCATTTCTAAGGTGACAACAGAAGAAATATTGGTTAGCGGCGTGCGCAAGTCGGTGCACAATAAACCAGTGTTTCCCCTACAACGCCATTAGCGAAAATATAACTAAAGAATATAATTAAAGCAGAAAAAAGGCACATGTGCTGCAAACATTACCTACTGAAGCATAGAATAAGAGGATTTGCAAGTGAATAATATGCAGCTCCCTAACACTAATTGAGGCTGGGTATGACAGGGTCTCCCAATTCAATTCCATTTTACAAAGAGTCACAATACGATTCGATATTGAATTATTGACATTACACATCATGAGAATTGTTTAAAAGAATACACAAATATAAACATAAAATCTGACATGAATTATAAAAATATTTCACAGCAAAAATTCTGTCGTATACAGAAATCAAATATTACAAGTTAAACATTGCTTTGCTGAACTAATAAATAAATTGATAAATGTGACCATGGTGACTAATTTACGTGGAAAATAGTTGCATAACAGCAAAACAAACTATCAATACAATTTGCAAAACAGATTCAGAAACTGAAACAAAAGAATGCAATCGTTTTATCATGAATTTGCAAACCAAGCCCCATCTATTTTAATTTGTTAAATACACCTCTCTCTTTTAAAGAACATCATTACTGCAGTGAAACTCACATCTTGTGAGCCGTGGAATGTTTTACAGCAAACTTGATATGTTGGTAAAATGGGATAAAGGGAGCGAGCAGGCACAACAAAAACAACAATCCTTCATATGACCATTTTTAGGGGAAACACTGGAACCAAAGATCCGTAACAAACACTGCAGAGCAACCAGACGCTCCAGGTAATAAAACCTGTGTCACAGTGACAACTGCATGCCACGGCATTCCCTGCAACCAAGAGTTGATGGTTAACAGTTAAACACGCAGCGAAGCGTCACTTACACAACGCTACGAGAAGGAGCACAAAGGATATTGAATGTATGCAAATCCTCTTGGTCGTCGCGTATAGAAGTCAAGTGGTATGTAGACATCTACAATAGGCCCGTAACGACCAAACTCACGCCGCATATCCTCTGGCCTAAAGTGTCATGAAATAAGGACATTTACTGCGCTGGCCAGCAGAGCCACGGTGCTCTGGAGCCCCACGTGCACTTTATATATAAATATGTAGAATATACACAGTGTCCCAAAGCCCCCCAGTCCACTGAGATGAGCCCCCCCAGTCCTCTGAGATGAGCCCCCCCAGTCCTCTGAGATGAGCCCCCCTAGTCCTCTGAGATGAGCCCCCCCCCAGTCCACTGAGATGAGCCCCCCTAGTCCTCTGAGATGAGCCCCCCCCAGTCCACTGAGATGAGCCCCCCTAGTCCTCTGAGATGAGCCCCCCCCAGTCCACTGAGATGAGCCCTGGAGCTGTGCTCACATGAACCGATGGCGTTCAATGATCTGCGAAAGCATTTTAAACGAGAGGACGTGGAGCTGTGTAAACGTTCTGATCTTTGTGAGCCCAGTTTCCCTCGAAGTAGACAAATCCCTCTTTTATCTCTATTTGAAGATTTTTGTCAAGGGCCTGATTAGAAATACGTCCACTTTCTGCAACGTCAAAGTAATTTGCTGCTGGGGCGGGGGGGTGAATTCAAGCAATACACGGTCATTCAACAGTAGTACTGTTTCTTTTCTAGTACTTATGACTGAAAATAGAGTTGAAGCTCTAATTTCCTACTCCGCTACGCGCCTTGAACGCGGCGCCAGTCCAGCATTTCCGAGCTAATCTCGGACCTGCTACGTGCTAGCGGGTTAGCTTACCTGGACTCATCCGATATGTTTCTGACGAACAGAGAGGTGTTCGGGGGCCTGAGGTACCTCGCCATTTATACGGATGGAAATGAGAAAATTTAGCCGCAAAATAAAGCTATTTATTAGCGTCTGTTCGGATTTTCTGCGGCGTCTTCGCGGCGCAATAACTGCTCTGCTCGACGGGCCCGACCTACTGCGCATGCGCTCTAACATGCCCGCCAGTCCAACTTCCGCCGGAAGAAAAATACGTAAATACAATTAAATAAAACGAAAGACATTTTTTTTTTCTGTTCATTATTATTATTATTATTATTATTATTATTATTATTATTATTATTATTATTATTATTATTATTATTATTATTATTATTATAGGTTTATGTAAATGAATTTAGCAATGGGATGACGTCAGAGGACTGAGTAGCCAGGGCTCAGGGGTTCCCAAATCTGGGTCCGCGGCCCCCTGGGGGTCCTTAAAGGAATCGCTGAGGGTCCGCAGCAAATCCATTTAAAATGTATTTATATTTTCGATTCAGATTATTATATTCAGATTCAAGAGCGAAATGCCTTTTGAGCAAAATAACTAACCAAACATGTAAAACAATACAATAAAAACAACCCAGTTGAAGCTACTTTTGGCCAGTTCAAGTTAATTAGTTGATCATTTTAATGGTAAAACCACACAACAGTTTTTTTTTTTTAATAGTTTTTATATAACTCAGCCACGGATCCTCGTTTGGGAGGTTCGGGAACCCATGGTGAACGTAACATGAGCTAAGCGTCCGCATGACCCTTCTAACCTCTCCCTTTATCATACACCTTTATTATAGCGTGAAACAGTATTTTGAAAGCCTACTCAACTCAAATGTGCTTATTTTTTCTGTTGAATCACATGTTCGCACTAGTGTCCAGTCGTAGTGGAGAGTGTGTGGAAACACATGACAGGAGGACACAGAAAACGGCACAAAACACAAATCAGAAGCAACGGTTTTATTTGAACAGCTAAAGACATTCTCACATCTTCTTACTCTTCCTCACCAGAGTCGTTGAGCCCATCGTCAGTGTCTGCAAACGGAACCAGGGGAAAGGAAATGTTTTTGGTGGATGCATGAAGATATAAAAGCAAGGTGTGTGTGTGTGTGTGTCTGTGTGTGTGTGTGTGTGTGTGTGCGTGTGTACGTGTGTGCGTGCGTGCGTGTGTGCGTGCGTGTGTGGGTGTACCTCCACCATCTCCCCTCCCTTCAGCTCCTGGATGTGGAGGATCTTTCCAACGTTGCAGACCAGTTTGCCGCCCTCCATATTGACGATGCACTGTTGGACACGGAGCCAGACACTTATAATAATAAAAATAATTCAACGTACACTCAAAAACGCCTCCAGGAGACGTGGCAGATGAAGACAAACGCAAATGATGCACTTGCATGAAACTGGAGGAAATCCACTTTTCCACAACAGGGAGAAAAAAAAATAAAGGTTGAAACATTTTAAGTTTAAAATTCCCTAAAATACCGAATCTGTTTGAGTTACTGAGTGAAATCGAGGAGGGGACGCACCTTGAGCTTCTTGCCGTCCATGGTGGTGATGTCGGCCTCTTTGCCGATGGTGAAGGAGTTGGTGATGGTCTTCCCCGGTGTCTTGGAGGCGATGACAAAGTCGTTCCCCTTCTGTTGGATCTCCGTCACGGGCTTGACATCCTTCGCCATCTCGATGACATCGTCCGTGAGCCCTGAGTTTTCATTCAAAATACCGAAAGAAAAGAAAGAATCGTCAGAACACGTGGAACACCGGTGTCCGAGCACCATCCGATCCTCGTTCGCACGGGTGAGAAGATTAAGGCCCCGGCTCTAAAATATTCAGCGAGGCCATCGACCGTGGCACCCGAGGGAGTTTTGGAAGGTTCTTATTTTCCGCAGTCAGCAGGCAGGGCGTACAACAGACGGCGTTTCGTCCTGTAGCATTGCATCCAAATCTGCACGAGTAGTTCAAATTCTCAAGCTGCTGAGCAGCATCTTTGATAATGGTTAAGACGCGGGCAGGATGGCCCCGCCCTTTGGACCTCTTGAGAGGACGACCTCACCACGTTCTGATCCACTGAACTGCTTCTCCAAGAGTGTCGGGACAGGCAGGTTTTCTTTGTGTGTTCATGCTTACCCATCGCTCTGAGGAACTCCACGTAGTTCTCCTGCGCGTACACCTGCCATGTTCCGCTGAAGGCCATGTCTGCAGAAAGGTGTGTGTGTTTGTGTATGTGTGTGTTTATGTGTGTTTGTGTGTGTGTCCTCCTTCACCAAGAGACCAGGACGGCGCTGAAAAAAGCTCAACACAAAGCGGAGGATGACGCCGGTGCGCCGCAGGTTCTTATACCTGCTGGAGGGGTGAGGGTGGGGGAGGGCGGGGGAGGATGGGGTGGCGCGTAATCAGTAACCCAACTCCACCCCACCCCGCCCCACCCCTCCCCCACCGCCCCTGGAGTAATGTACTGTTTGAACAACCCGTTCTGTTCAGAGTTCAGTTGTCAACGTTTGAACGGACCGGGGCGAGAGCCCGAGGGAGCGACAGGAAGAAGATTCTACAACCAGGGACTCCACCTGACGGTGCTTCAGCTTCACAGAACATCCCAAAATATCTATGCGTTCACCCTTTCCATTTAGAAAGTCTCTTGAGCAGTTATTATTCCATTCACTCATTTATTCATGAGTTTATTTGGTTTAGAGTTGGTCTCTTATCTGGGTTCGTTACTAAATTAAATTAAAGGACTTTCAAGTCCTTTTTTTCATTTTCAAGGACTTCACGGCAAAGGAAAATAAAATAAAAACAATTTTCAAAATGATCTTCAATGATCAAAATATAATAAAATCTTAGTCTCATTGTCTATAATTGATATATATATTATACTGTATATAATTAATCTCATTGTCATCTAATATTTCCAACCGCACTTGATTAAATGTATTTTCCTGCATCATCTAAGTTGTCAAAGCGATTCTGGAAAAAAATGTTTTTACATTAAGATTTGAAGAATAAAACCCGGGGAAGTATCAGGTTTTCAATGATTGTGTTTATTTGTATTTTTTTCTCTGACTTTTCAAGGACTTCGACACAAAAGGGTCTGTTTTCAAGGTATTCCATTGCCTACATTTCTGGGGACAAAATTCAAGAACGTCAAGCACCTCAAGGACCTGGTGGAAATCCTGTACTATGCAGGCTGCAATCTACATTATACTATCATTGATTCCTCGCCTTTTATTAATGCCCTCATGAGTAAAAAAAAGAAAAGGAATAAAAACTTGGTCACGAAAAAATAAGTTCCCAAAATAAAACAAAGTGAACATATCGTATATTGGTCAACAGTAAAAATATATATTGTTACGGAAGGACTTGCAACACATACTCATATA
Organism: Zeus faber; assembly: GCF_960531495.2. Taxonomy (NCBI): domain Eukaryota; kingdom Metazoa; phylum Chordata; class Actinopteri; order Zeiformes; family Zeidae; genus Zeus; species Zeus faber. The sequence continues at coordinate 3,826,750 of NC_137195.1, forward strand.
TTATCGTTTGTCTTTAACAATAGGTTATAAAATATGCTTCCTCGCTAATATTCCATTGCTGAGATAGATGTTAAATACTTATTTTTCGGAAAATATATGCAAATATTTTCACAATTTATGATAATTGGCAATAACTTAATCTTCCATATACAAGTCTTAATTTCTTGACTTTGTGCTCTAATGTGGCGGTGCATGCATGAAATGTCCGGTCCGATTTCATTGTTTTTCTCCGTTTTATCGGGTTTGATTTATTGCTAATATTAATTATTAAAAGTATAATGATCATCTTAAATTTCAGCGTATGATATTTCGAGTGTGACTCCCAAACATGCAAGTGTCAGCGTTAGAAGCTGAAGAAACTTTGAGAACAGGTGAATATAAGAGATCTTCATCCGTGGAACGTACATTCCCGCTGCAGTTTTGCTCTGCTGATGGAGCTGATGGAGCTGATGGGGTTGATGGCGTTGATGGTGTCACGGGACACATTTCTTTGTCTTTCGTGCCGTTGAACTCGCCGTCCGACCGCGTCGCTCGGAGGGCATTGACACCGAGGACAGTTTGCTCTTCCAGAAAAAAATAAGCCTCCGCCTGCAACGTCAGAGTCTTTTTTAAGCTCACAAAGTCAAACCATTATTAAAAACCAGAACGAAAGCAAAGGCACCGACAATGAAAACAAATGAAATAGAAATAAAACCACAGAAGTTTCCTGTTTTTGAAGTAAAACTTTATTCGTGAGTGAGGCTCCACACAGGAAGACAGCCTGGGAGGCGTGGACGTGGACGTGGACCTTACTGAGCCTATGACGTCCCCAGAGACCTCCACCCATGACAAATATCTGTGTTAGGTGCTGTCAGACATGGACAAGGGATGATGTGCGGGATAACAAATACACCCGTTATAAATCGACAGAAAATCATTTATGCGTCAAAAATGCTAATGCGAATTTTTCTTTTCTTTTTCTTGTAATTGTTGTTGTTACGTGTGAAATCATCATCATGCAGGATGTGTGTGCAGGATTTGAGTTTTGTCCAAACGGGGCAAGAGGACACGAGGGATTATATTTGCAATCAACGCTGTTCAAATCCTCACACGATAAACAAACCACCGACACCTCAACCTCCCTCGCACGACCTTGGGCACCGCGTCCCTGACTTGGCGGACGGGGGGGCGGGGGGGCCTCAGACCACGTGCACGGCGTGGGCGGGCGGCTTCTCCCCCGGCCGGTACACGCCCAGCGTCACGTTGGCCGTCTCGCCGCCGTGCAGGTTCCGCACCCGCACGCTGTACCTGCCCGAGTCTGCCATGACCACGTTGTTGAGGGTGAGGGTGCTGCGCTGGGCCTCCCTGCCCACCACCACCGCACCCTGGCTGCAGAGCTCCCTGTCGTTCCTCAGCCACGAGACCTCCGGGGCGGGGTCGCCGTCCAGGAGGCAGGTCAGGCACAGAGTCTGCGGGGGGGGGTCCGTCTGATCAGCGGTGGCAAAACTGAGACTGCGTTTGTTATGAATATTGTTCATATTGTTGTTCATAAGTTCATATCGAGATAATGTGCAGCTGGACGGGTTCATCCCGGAGGGGGTTACATTTGAACGAAGGGGGTTGGACTTGGCTACTTACTGAATGAAATAATACATTGAGATGGGATATTGCTTTGAAAATGATTTTATGACTGGCGTGCGTCGCAGTCGACAACAACGTGACTAACGATTTGCCTACAAAAAAAACAACAACCCCTTTGCATTACATATGACAAACCTATTCACCGGGGATTTTCATATCGAAATTGTAGCTCATATCCCAATGCCACCATTAATCAAACCAACACCATTGAAATCCAATGCCAAGGTAATAAAAGACAGAACGATTCATCGCCCAACCTTCACTTCAGTGTGTGTGTGTGTGTGTGTGTGTGTGTGTGTGTGTGTGTGTGTGTATGTGTGTGTGTGTGTGTGTGTGTGTGTGTGTGTGTGTGTGTGTGTGTGTGTGTGTGTGTGTGTGTGTGGGTGTGTGTGTGTGTGTGTGTGTGTGTGTGTGTGTGTGTGTGTGTGTGTGTGAGATGCAGCGGTCCTTAACCTTCATTTGGGCCATGAACTCGTTTTTACGATTTCTTTTTTTTTTTCCCCTCTTATTGTTATTTTGCAGCCAGCGCTGCCGGCAGTATGCGTTTCAATTCACAGTGAGGCCCCTGAGCAACAGGTTGAGGATTAATGGATCAAACGATACTAATCAATCAAATATGAACCGAATCAAATATCAATCAAATATGCGCCTGAGAAATGTCCCGCGACCCTGTGTGCACATCTCCCTAGGGTCGCGACCCCAAGGTTGAGAACCACATGATGCAACGTGTTGTTTATGAGCCGGTACCTTGCCCTCCATGATGGCCACCAGGTCGGGGAGGCCCTTGGCCACCTTGGCTCGGTCTGGAGCAAACAGAACCAGGTTAAACCACAGGACGCCTCAACGGTTTCAGTCTCAGGTTCAGGGAGCGGAGTTTCATACTCACTTTTCTCTGCAAACGCCTCTTGTCTGGGAGAGAAAATGAAAACAAAGGGTTGAAATTGACACACTCTCCTTTCTCAAAACGTCGCCTTCCTCTCATGCACTGATGGATTTTTTTTATGTCATTTGTCACTTGAGATGGTTTGGAATTGTCTTGTTTCTTTATTTTTTGTGAAGTCTACCGCCCACAACGAGCTTCGCAGCTTTATCTAATTCACAAAAAGCCCCTAGTGTCGTGGCGGACCCCGCCACCAGCAATGGAAACACCATGCAGAGACGCGCACGCACAACGGAAATACATCAAACAGCTGTTTCTTATAAAGTAGTAACTTCAAAAAGTATCAAATCAGCGATTTTTTAAAAACGACATAATGTTAGGGATTACGACTTTAAAGTAAGTAGTATGTCTCCCTGAGGTTTTTCTCTTGGCGTTAGTGTCACAGCACGCCGTGCCGGCCCGGCGCTGCACTTACTTCAGTCTCTGATGCTCCTGCAGGGCATCGGAGAAGGCTGACGGAGAGAGAGACGCAGAGAAAGATGACAAGCTGCAGAGCCAACGCATTCAATAACCCAGGAAAGGCTCATCGATTATTGATTGAGCTGGCTGGTCGAGCGAACGTGTTGTATCACGTAAAGTGCACGAAGAGTAAAGTCGAATTGCATTAGGACCGTTAACCAGCTTAGACACCGAAGTTGCATGTGTTGTACTATACTTGTATTATAGAGCACAGTACAAGTACAGATGCACAAAATTTCAATGCAAATATCGATGCTTATTCCTTCACTGCATTTATAACCGTCAAGTCACTATTTTTTCATGAAGCTAGGATTGGGATGAGGATGAGGATCTGCATGAGCATCAGAAAAAACACTACAGTAGTACATTATGAAGTATTATATAGATTATAATCTAGGACTGGATATAAAAAGTGCTTTTACTTTTAATTCTTTAAGTTCATTTAAGAGCAAGCACGTATCTCCTATTCCATGAATAGAATAGTCAGTATGCCGTCTGTCTTTTCGCCTCAGGGTATTTGTGCTTTGTACATACGTAAGCAAACTGTCTGAATACTTCTTCCACCACCGGAAGTAAGATAAATTAAAATAACAGTTCATGAACACCCGAGGGGAAAAATTCAGCAAACTATAGAAAGATATAAAATATATATATATATATATATATATATATATATATATATATTTCTCCCAAGATGTAACTACTGGAGTCAAGTACAGCTACCTCAAAACCGCATAAAAGTACAGTAAAAGCAGTGACGAGCACCTTGTCCGGACAGGTCCAGCCGGCGTCGGTGTGTCTCCAGGCCGTCAGACATCTCCAGGGTGTAGGGCCCTCGGTCGGCCTCGCTGGGGCCGCAGATCTGCAGCCAGAGCTGCTGCTCGTCGCGGCCGGGCGTGGCTCGGGCGCCCGGGGCCACGCCGCGCTCCCTGCAGAGAATTAGACACACGGCTCGGGGGGTTTAACCTTTTCCCTTTTCTTCTGCAGAGCTCTGGAGTCTGGAGACCCTTTCAATCCGAGAGGAGTTACAGGAAAGCTTTATTTGGATTAAGGGGCTCAGATCGTCTCAGAAGAGGTTGGAAAAGTGTCCCCAAGAACCTAAACTTTGAAGTGACTCTCTGAGGAGAAATCACAGGACTTTATAAATAATAATAATAATAATAATAATAATAGTAATAATAATAGTAATAGCAACAGTAATAATAATAGTAATAATAGTAATAATAATAATAATAATAATAATAACAATAGTAACAGTATTAGTAATAGTAATAATAATGATAATAATAGTAATAATAATAATAATAATAATAATAATAACCTTTATTTGTGTAGCACCTTCCGTACACGACATGAACTCAAAGTGCTCTGCGTTAAAAGAAGGTTGTCAAATAGTCATTATAAAAGCTATGCAAAATGCATTTACAAAGTAGAATAATAACACAATTAAAAATAATGAAATCAATCAAAAACATGGAAAGAACAAGGTAATTAATGCAGATATGCAAAATTGCATTTGATTTTAATAAAGTTCAATATTACACTCATCTCCAGATTTGGGGTCATCCATTGAGACCCCGAAGGATCACAATCGTTCCTGAGACAATTATTTTCTCATTTTAACGCAGTCTGGATTTAAGTACGTAGATAGTAGACAGTAGACAGGAGACAGGAGACAGTAGACAGTAGATAGTAGATAGTAGATAGTAGACAGGAGACAGGAGACAGACAGTAGACAGACAGCAGACAGTAGACAGTCTGCGTCTCACACACTTACAGGAATACTATTTTTATATGACTACATTTGCTGGTGCTGGGTGATCTGTTGTGACGACGTGATATGAGGCGAGACATCGTTTTCCTAACATCATGACCTTGTTGAAGGTCGCCTGTAAGGCTGGCCTACGGTAAAGTCATGCCGTTCTCTCAACTCCATAGACCTTTCTACTTCTTCTCATCAATGCCTCGACCCGCTTGGAGATTGTTTCTCAAATACCTCTTGTGCACCAATAGTCACCCCCAGAATATTGTGGGGGGAAAAAAAAAATTGATATTGAGGTAGCTGTCAACAAACACAGTCATATTAGATTTAGTCAGTACGGCCCCATCACCTCTAACATAAACCTTAAAATCTCCACTTTATTAACAAGGCATCTGTGTTATTAACTGAGATGATCCGCTGAAAGCTTTCCCCGCCACCAAAAACAGAGGCGTTCGAGGACTTTTGGGGCATTGATCTGAGGAACAAAGTGGAAGACGTCATCACTGTCTACGCTGCGGGTGCAGCTGAAAAGAAGCAGAGGGAGCCCGGAGGACCAGCACCGGGGCCCCTCACCCTGGTGGTCCCTGGAAGCAGCCAGCAGGTGGCGCTCCAACACTGCTGAGCATCTGTCAAATCTGCTGCAGGTTACTGACAGATATTACATCAACGTGGGGCCCCCTCAAGAGGTTCCAGGCCCCCCGAGCGAAATGATCAACGGTTAAAGAACGTAGCGTTGTAAGAGAATGTCCAGTAATGACCGTTTGGATCCGAGTTTCACTGCATCAAATCATACTGTATGTAACAGTACAAACCTTCTCACAGCGGATCCCAGAGTCAAATCCTATCAAACCGAGGCCCAATGTGCATCAAACAGAGGCTCCTGGACGGGAACCAAACTTAGCGTTCATAGCATCGTATTGTGAAACGGTTTAAAATACACGCAAGTCATTCATTTGACCAAAGAAATGTCAGAATGCATATTTCAGTTGTGGTTAAGAATTCTGACAAGCGTGCTTGAATGGTGTGTGTGTGTCTGTGTGTGTGTGTCTGTGTGTGTGTGTGTGTGTGTGTGTGTGTGTGTGTGTGTGTGTGTGTGTGTGTGTGTGTGTGTGTGTGTGTGTGTGTGTGTGTGTGTGTGTGTGTTTGTGTGTGTATACTGTATACTGTTTATATTTATATTATAAGTTTTGGGGATATAGAGGGCGGTTCTGGTCGACTCACTTGAAGAACCAGCTGCTCTGCAGGAAGCTCAGACAGAGTTTCATGGAGCAGAAGAGCTTCAGACCCTCAGCAGTGCCTTGGACCCTGAGTGGACCTGCTGAGAGAGCTGGGGGGAGAGAGGGAGGGAGGAGGGGGGAGAGACAGCGAGAGAGAGAAATAGAGAATGGGGGGCAGAGAGACTAAGAGGGGGGGCAGAGAGAGAGAGAGTGAGAGGGGGAGAGAGAGAGAGAGTGAGGGGGGAGAGAGGCAGCGAGGGGTCTCAGCGTCGCCGTGGCAACGCCCAGCACCGCATCAACATGCGCGGTCGCCGCTCCGGACGTGGGTTCAACCGGCGACGCCCGTGATGGACTCACCGCTCTGTCTGCTCAGGTGGCGCCGGACCTCGTCCAGCTCTGCAAACAGAGGGGACGGCGTTAAGATCCATGTGGGTGACAAAGACGGGATTGGGGCCGTGGGCCCTGCGCCGCCTCTCATCCTCACGGAGCGGCAACGGCACTGTACACCGCCGCCACGCGCTCCTCACCTTCGCCCAGCAGCTGCAGGGTGCTGGAGTCTTCTCCTCGCCCGTCAGACACCTGGGCTCGGTACACGCCCGCCGCCCCATCGGTCACCTGAGGGACGGACAGGCCTCCATGCTCAGAATGCTGAGCACACCGTAAACACATGGAAGCAATCGCACACCCGACCCAATTTCTGTCTTCGCGATCGGGGGGCGTGGCGTGGTTCAATCTGGTAAAAACACCGGCGATTTTTTTTTTTTTAATCGCTGCGGCAGTTTCGTCCGCCCACCCGCCACCCAAGCGGTGTTTTCAGGGACCCAGGGTACAGAGACACAGACGACGGGGTTGCAGACACACCCCTTAGTTGTAGAGAGTGGGCTTGGTGGAACAAGCCCGGAGCAGATGGACATGTGTGATGACAGGGCTCCTCTCCTCAGTGTGTGTGGGGATGGGGGTTTTACCTGTTGCTCGTGAGACCAACCAACGAGCAACAGGTGTGCAGCCACTCTGATCCTGGGCCCCAGTTATCTAGACCCAGGACAGGTGTGGCTGCTCCAACCACACCATCCCCAAACCACAATCGCATTTTTGACTTTTGTCCCATCGAGCTCACGCTCCACGCCACGTGCTGCTTTACTTTGGTACGCAATGATTTGGCTTGTTGTCGAACTGAGCGCAAACACTGCGCTGGACAGGCACAGCAACCCCGGATCGGACGTCTGAAGAATCCAAAAAGTATTTGTTGATGCGACGTATGATATCATACCAAAAAGACTTTAGACAAATATTTCTAATCTTTCGGTTCATTCATTAATGTCATAATTTCAATGGAATACTGCTGTTAAACCATTATATAAAACCGTCAAAAAACTCTGGGTATACCTTACAAAAAAAATAAAATTTAAGCCACCCCATAATATCCCTGTTGCTAGTATTTCAGGGGAAGGAACCATGGTAACCTGTGTGATGGTGAGCTGGCTGGCCCCAGATGAGGGATCATACTTGGCTTGGCTCACTTCCTTCCCGTCCTTGAACCATTTCAGGGCCGAGTCCTTGTTGATGTTGGTCACCTGCACGGATCAGACAGAAATACAAGCTGTTTGGAAGCCCCTAAAACGAGGTAACACTTGATTTTTCGCCAGGGGGAAATTCGGGAAAAGGGATAGAATAAAGGCTCGCATGGGGCAGACGTTTCTTTGAGTAAAAAAGTATTAAAAGATATTTTCACAAGAATTTTAAATTATTTTGTATGATTTAAATTTTTGAAAAAGTTATCACAATTTAGATGGATGAAGAAATGAAGATTAAGATTATATATATATATATTTTTTTTTATTTTAGAGGTCCAGTCCTGCATATATAATACAATACAATAATATATTATAATTGCTTTTGAATAGTTATTTTGAATAACATTCTTATTGCTTTTGTTTTGCCAATGTTGAAATGTTCGATAGTAGATAAAGCCCTCCTCGTAGCTGCACTAACTTCAGCTAAGATGAGCTGATGGTGATCTGTGACGCACCTTGCACTTGATAATTAATTCACATTTCTCCGTCACGGCCCACGACAGCAACTCCAGGAAATAAGGTCCTTGAAAAAACAGACAAGCAGAAACAAAATGAAACCTGATCTCTCAACCCAATCGGCTGCACGCGGTGCCGCCATACTGTATACTGCAGGATACAGAAGCAGAATAAAGATGTATATCAGATAATCCAACTATAGTTGTAGTAGTAGTTTCTATAGTATTAGTAGTATAGTCGTAGTTTCTATAGCACGGTGTCCACTCAACACCTGCGGCACACAGGGTCAAACTGTCCCTTGAAAGCCAGCCTGTAAAGCCCTTTCACACTCTAAATGTGAAATAAACTGGCTACTGACCGACAAGCCAACCATAGAGGGACTTTTATTGTTTTTCGTAGTGGCAGCAGTATTACCACTATCACAAAAACTAATAATAAATTTAGCCGCAAGCAGCAATACACAGGGTCCGGTTTAGTCGTTTTAGGTACATATTACAATTTTCCAGATTCTGTGAAGTGCAGCACAAGTTACAAAAGGCAGTCTGCTTGTGGCTGTAAATCACGGTTTGTCGTCGGTATAACTCACGGTGAAGCCGTGTGGGGCAACAATGAGGGAGTGACTAAGTGACGCGGTGATGACTTTCTGTGGACAATTTATAGTTTTCCAGGTCCTGGTTTTTCCGATACGTTCCAAGTACATGAAACGCATCATAGACCCCTACAGTTTGTATGTTAGGACTTTCTCGAATCCTGCCAAGTAAGGAGGGACACAACCCTTTCTGCAAATAAACTCATTCTGTTTGCTGTGTGTAGCACATAGTGGTTGCTCCGCCAGACGAGCACCGAGACGATTGCAAAATCGTGCTGTGTTTAAGTGAACCCGGAAAAGTGAAATACGTACCTAACACGACTAAACTTGACCCCGTGTATTTCTGCCTGCAGCTATAATAATAATAATAATAATATATAATAATAATAATGATAATAATAATAATAATAATAATAATAATAATAATAATAATAATAATAATTATCATTATTATTATTATTGTTGCTATTCTCCTTGGCATTGTCAGGCCAAATGTATCTGGAACACAACAATCTGCAACAATATTTTCCTCATCATCACAATATGAATATGCAAAAGACTGCCTAACACGCGATGTATAAGAAAAATCCTTTTTATCAAATAAATCATATTTTTATGTTTAATTATTTTATCCATCCGAGAGGGCGACGCCATCCGGGATCAATTAACCCGTGCACTCGTTCGCCGTTAACACGCGGACGCGGAGCGAAACTCTCCGGTCGAAAGCGTTCCAAAACAGGAAGTGATGGTGTATTCACGGAACACAGAAAACTCACAAGTAATACTGCATTCAATGGAACCGGGATAACTGTAATTTGTCTTGTTTTCCACCAGATATTCCTTTAATTTCAAGAGATGATCTGGTTCAGTTCAGAAATGATTGTATTGTTTGTGTGTTTTCGTGTTCCAGATGCCAAAGAGAAGCTGAAAGTGGAAGACAATAAAGCAGCAGTGGGCAGAACGTCCACCCTGCGTTCCATGTCAACTTGGAAATCTGTAAATGGCGTCGGTAGGAAGTGATGCTGCGTTTCATGGGAACAGTGAAAACTGTAATTCATAACTAACTCGACATACCTGAACCCTGTGTATTGCTGCCTGCAGCTATATTTATTATCATTATTATTATTATTATTGCTTTGCGGCTGTTGGAGTCTTGGGGTTTGGGCAGGTGTCCAACCCTTTGTCTGAAAGACTGCAATTGTGATTAAAGACGATATTTGTTCAATTCACTCCCCTCATGTTGGTCATTCTGAGACGACCGAAATGAAGCAGCAATCCTCCGTTCTGGAACCCTGTATGTTATTTGTTTTCACCCCTTCTGAAAACAACGGGCCGGTCGCACCACGGCGACTTAAGTCGACCTGGATGTTTATTGGATGGCGGCATTGGGCAAAGTGTGCCGTGTGGACTTTGAATAGTGCGACGGGGAGGAAGGGAACCCTGTTCAAACAAGAGCCCGGTCGTCGACCCCGGAACACAAAACTTGCGCGAGGATCCCGCGTCAGGTGACTCGGGCAGCCAGTCGGCGGTGGGTGGGGGCAGCTCGCCTCCTGCTGCTTATCCGCTTGGATTCATTCACCCAGAGTTTCGATGTGAGACACATGGACGCATCTGCATGAGAGCGATCGAATCTCGAAAGGATATCTGAAGGTTTCCGGGAGAGGTCTCCCTTACTGCCGCCGCTCACGGTTGGGTTGTCCCCACAAAAAGGTCTTTCCAGCATCACACTAGGGACATGTTTAACCTTGAAAGTCCCTCTTACCCGACTTCTTCAGGTGACTGCGGCGGCTGGCGGCGGCCGATGCCAACGTTTGTTGGAAGTCTGCCAGAGACACAAACACAGAGTCAGATTCTGACTGACGGCGAATCGTGATTTGAATCGGGAGCGCTGGGTAATTCCGGGTTGAGAAAGTCAGAGTCCTGCCATGTTTTATTCCCCAATTTCCTCCCTGGGGGATTCATAAAGTTCTATCTCATCTTATCTCGTGTTTTCTTTTTTTTTTTGCTGCACTCACGCCCTGAGCAGCTGATCTCCCTCGTTAGTTGTACGCTGGTGTACTATTGATCTGCAAATCCAGATGATTGAATCAAGATACTGGGAGGGATTTTAGTCTCTGGACCAGGCCCACACATCATGACCGTCAGGACGGTGGCGTCATAATAATAAATGCGTGGCTGTTTTTTTTAAGGAACATTAAGGAATTCTGCGACGTACTGGAAAAATCATCAAATTACTTTCTTGGAAGTAGAACTGATAAAAAAACAAAAAACGAGCCCTTCATTAAACATAAAGCTAGTTTCCGTGCCCCCGTTCAGCACTTTTTTCCCGCTACCCATCGACTTTATGAGTTTACTGCACAGTTCTCAGATGGACTGCTTTGTTTTTGAGGCCTCCTGTCTGCAGGCGAGTGTGACGTGACCCGGAGTGGGATGTGACGTACGTGCCGACGCGGCGCGGGACTCGGCGGGGGCTTACTCTGATCCAGGAAGACCAGCGTGAATTGGTTCTGGGCGCGCCCGTCTTTGAGCTGGGCCGTGTACGAGCCCTCGTCCTCGTGCGACAGGTGATCGAACAGGATCTCCACCAGGCCGCCGGCCCGGTCAAACTTGATCTTGCGACGCTGAGGGAGGAACAAATATCATCTTTGCGGGACGTCACGCGGCGCCAGTGGCTCAGAGCCCGTCGGTCGAGTTCACCACAGTATAACAATTTGTCAAAGTTTTAACAAAAAAACAACAGTTGCACGTCTCCTAACAGGTGATTTATAAGTCGATGCCATTTCCAAATGCATTGAAAAACCAACAACAAGTGACAATAACAAAGTAAACACCACACACTATACTATATTATGTAGTGTCATAACCTTATTTATTTATAGTATATTAATAAGACCAACAAGTTAGAAAACGGAGGACGGGGTCTATTCAGGGCTCAAGATGTAAATGCTTAAAATGACCAACATAGATTCTGCTGGTGAAGGTAGTAATGACTGGTAATCAGCCACAAGGGATCCTGGGAGAATTCCTGCACAGAGCATCGCACAGTCGACACGATTGCTCAGAAGCTTTAAGGCAATAGAACACATTAAACCCACAAGCATGATAAAAACAACCACACACACACACACAGCAGCTGGCATCCAGACTGCTCATTCATTCTGCCGTGCGAGGACCTCGTGCACAGTGCATGTTGATGGGGCTCAGCAGCAAGTGTAACGTGTGACGTACGGCAAGCCGGAGGGCTCTAATCAGCTAAATGGATTCTGAATCCGCTGCGATCATCTGGAAATAAACTGTAATCAGCGGCGTTCAGATCTCACTGTAACGCAGGAAATATAATGGAAGAGCTGGAAATCGAATCAAATACACACACACACAGGCGCGCGCACACACACACACACACACACACATACACACACACACACACACACACAGGAATACAAATACAAATCAACACAGAAACACATTTCAACACGCACACAAACACACACATACACAGGAATACACACACACACACATTAACACAGTGACGCATTAACACAAACACACAAATACAACCAGACACACGGGAATATCCGTGCGCGCGCACGCACACACTCACACACACGTACACACACACACACACACACACACACACATACAGGAATACAAATACAAATCAACACAGAGACACATTACAACACGCACACAAACACACACATACACAGGAATACACACACACAAACACACACACACACACACACACACACACACACACACACACACACACACACACAAAAACACACACACACACAAAAACACAGACACACACACACACAAATTAACACAGAGACGCATTAACACAAACACACAAATACAACCGCACACATGGGAATATGCGTGCGCACACACACATACAAACACACACACACACAAACAAACACACACACACAAACACACACACACACACACAAACACACACACACACACACACACAAACACACACACAGACACACACACACTTGTTGCGTGTGAAATGTGTGTTTTTCACAGTGTTTCATCCTCTTGTTGCACAATGACCTTGGCAGCGGTGCTGGTTATTTTTAGCTGGCTGTCAAAACACACACAGCTCACATTCACTTTCCTTCAAACACTGACCGTCTCCTCCCTCCAGCTGAGACCAAGCAGCAGCAGCAGCACCAACGCCACCAGCAGCAGCACCAACACCACCAGCAGCAGCACCAACACCAGCAGCAGCAGCAGCAGCAGCAGCAGCAGCAGCAGCAGCAGCAGCAGCAGCAGCAGCAGCAGCCGCTGCTCGCTGCGTTGTGTGGCTTCACTGCGGCCGTGGCTTCTCGGAGGTGAAATACAGGTGTTCACGTCCATGCTGTGGGTGGTGCTGCCTCCCTGTGTGTGTCTGAAAGGACGGAGGAGCCTCCTCCTCCTCCACCTTTCAAACATACAACCAGGCCACGGCCCCATGCAGCCACAGTGTTTTAAAAACGTCTGAATGGAAACTTCAAACTTGATTAAAAGGTGACCTGAGAACATCCTTCCTCCCTCCTCCTTCCTCCTTCCTCTTTCCTCCTTCCTCCTTCCTCCCTCCTCCTTCCTCTTTCCTCCTTCCTCCTTCCTCCCTCCTCCTTCCTCTTTCCTACTTCCTCCTTCCTCCCTCCTCTTTCCTCCTTCCTCCTGCCTCCTTCCTCTTTCCTCCTTCCTCCTGCCTCCTTCCTCTTTCCTCCTTCCTCCCTCCTCCTTCCTCTTTCCTACTTCCTCCTTCCTCCCTCCTCTTTCCTCCTTCCTCCTGGCTCCTTCCTCTTCCTCCTGCCTCCTTCCCTCAACGTGACACGTACAAAAAATAATGAATCCAAGTATAATCATTTAGAGAGGAGAGGAAGAGGAAGAGTAGAAGGAGGCAGAGGTGGAGTAGAGTAGAGGTGGAGTAGAGTGGAGCTAGAGTAGAGGTGGAGTAGAGTAGAGGTAAAGTAGAGGTGGAGTAGAGAAGAAGTAGAGTAGAGGTGGAGTAGAGTAGAGGTAGAGTAGAGGTGGGGTAGAGGTGGAGTAGAGGTAGAGTAGAGGTAGAATAGAGTTGGAGTAGAGGTAGAGTGATGTGGAGTAGAGTAGAGGTAAAGTAGAGGTGGAGTAGAGTAGAGGTAAAGAAGAGGTGGAGTAGAGTAGAGGTTGAGTAAGGTATCAGGAGGTAAAGTCGGGGGTAAGTATAGTACAGTTAAGTAGAGGGAGGTACAGTAGAATAGAGGTAAAGGTGGAGCAGAGTAGAGGTAGAGGTGGAGTAGAGTAGAGGTAGAGGTAAAGTAGAGTAGAGGTGGAGCAGAGGTAGAGTAGAGGTAGAGTAGAGTAGACTCCCTCTCTTCTTCCTCTGGCATTAAACCAGTTCCCGTACGTCACGGTGGAATGGTCAAAAATCAACGTTAAAACAGTGAATCAGTCAAAATGTAAACGAAAAACATTTTTCTTGCCGCAGCGTCAAGCGACAATGACCTCATCAGTCTGGCTCAGGGCTCAGGGGTCAGGGGTCAGGGGTCAGGGCTCAGGGGTCAGGGGTCAGGGGTCAGGGCTCAGGGCTCAGGGCGTCCCTCACCGAGCTGCTGCAGATCTCTGCGTCGTTGAGAATCATCCGCAGCTCTGCGTCGCTGCTCAGAGCCTCCGTCTGCAGCCAGAGACGAACTCCACCTTCCTCCGTCACCTCCACGTTCCAGCCCGAGATCAGGGCGATCACTGGCACAACACACACACACACACACACTATTTGCACCAGATGGCATAAATATAAAGCATAAAAGGTTTTCAAAGCCGATGCGTGCTTTGTTTGGTTTGTTAGGTTGTTTCTTCTCATGATGGTTCAGTTAGAAACAGAAACACTTTTCATTTCAGCACAATGTGGAGCCTCGGTCAAACGGAGCCTTTGGGCAGATTGGAGCGACGCTGCTGTCAGCACCGTCGCAGGTGTGTGAGTCACACTCCGGTGAGAGAGTGAACCCCCTGAAAGGGAGGAGGGTTCCCCCGGTGCTCACGTGGGTGCTGCACCTGCCAGCTGAGCTCCGTCAGCCTCTCAAGGTCTGAGGAGAGAAGAAGAGGAAGAAGCTCAGCTCCGTCACGCTGCTCCCTGACGTCCACGGAGGAGGCCGTCGTTGACGCTTTCATCGTGTCAGTTAGAATAACTATGGAGGTGACTCCATTCATTCATTCATTCGTTCGTTCGTTCGTTTGTTCACTCATTCATTCACCCATTCAGTCATCCATTCATTAATCCATCCATCCATCCATCCATCCATCCATCCATCCATCCATCCATCCATCCATCCATCCATCCATCCCCCCATCCATCCATCCACTCATTCATCCATCCATCCATTTATTCATTCATCCATCCATCCAGCATTCACTCATTCATCCATTCATTCATCCATCCACCCATCCATCCATTCATCCATTCATTCATTCATCCATTCATTCCTTCACTGCCTTCATAACACACTGAGGAAATAAAGCGTCAGCTGACGGTGCCCCCACGCCCGCTCACCCGCTCACCCCCACGCCCCCACACCCCCACACCCCCACGTCCCCACACCCCCACGTCCCCACACCCGCTCACCCCCACGCCCCCACGCCCCCACACCCCCACACCCCCACGCCCCCACACCCCCACACCCCCACGCCCCCACACCCCCACACCCCCACACCCCCACGTCCCCACACCCCCACGTCCCCACGCCCGCTCACCCCCACGCCCCCACACCCCCACACCCCCACGTCCCCACGTCCCCACGTCCCCACGCCCGCTCACCCCCACACCCCCACACCCCCACGTCCCCACGTCCCCACGCCCGCTCACCCCCACGCCCCCACACCCCCACACCCCCACGCCCCCACACCCCCACACCCCCACGTCCCCACGTCCCCACGCCCGCTCGCCCCCACGCCCGCTCCCCAGACGCTCGCACCTTGAGCGGTGAAGGTGTAGCTGGAGGACTGGGTGGGGTCGTTGCTCAGCTCCACGGCGTAGAGGCCCAGGTCCTGCTCCGTCGGCTCCTTGAAGGTCAGCACCGACCTGTTAGGGTAACGGGAAGCCACGGGAACATCTGCTTTTACTGTGTTAAACATCTGTACACGTGCTGGAAGGCATGCTCCTGTCAGCAGACATCTTTCTGCATAGACAACAAGCAAGCGACAACTACATCTAAAAAATTATATATATATACGGTCCAGAAAGCAACCGTTGCCCCGAACCCAACGTGCAACATGTGGTGCGTGGGGGCCCGGCTTCACCGGTCGCTCCGGTCTTCCACGCGGGCGCGGCCTCCGTCGATGGCCTCCCTGTAGTCCCTGCTCCAGAGGAAGGTGCTGGCCTCCGTCGACTCGGCCGCCTCGTAGGACAGGAAGATGGAGCCGTCATCGTCCACACCGATCTCCACGTTCCCGGCGCCTGAAACGCATGCAAACGCCATCATCTGCGATCACGGAAGCAACTTTAAAAGCTGTTCTGTCGGACTCACGCGGGGATTTAGGGTCTTATCGGAGTCCTTGTGGCACCTGGGCTCCAATTCATGGAAAATAGCACGTGAAACAAGACAGTTCTACCATTTTACATGCACACGAAATATGGGAGTGATAAGCTTATCACCGGTGTTAAAACATCGGAGCCCGCGCCCACTTTTAGCTCCATTCTATTCGTCCGCCAGCCCTGTGCTCATTACATACTTCAGTAGACATGTACTTCAGCATATAACCAATAATAGTTGCATTAAGAAATTAAAAACGTGATGAAGCAGGGTGTTTTGCATTGCTGATTATATTGTTTTTGTTTCCTAACGCTAAGTGCTAAGTATAAGCACTGCAGGTGCCAAGATCCTTCAAAGAAAAACACCTTCCTGAATATAGACACTGGAAGACGCTGGAAACCTGATCCCTAAGATCCGGAGGAGCTGACTCAGCCGGGTGCGGCGACTGGCTCACCTGGCCGGGTCTCGGCTGTGATTGGCTCAGAGGGCACGGAGGCCCCGCCCACTCCGGCTTGATTGACAGCAGAGGCGCGGAAGCGGTATGTCCGTCCTGCCTGGAGACCAGAGACCTGCGAGCAACACGAGACGACGTTGTCATCATCCCTCCTCATTCTCGTGAAGGAGAGGTATCCACAGCGCGGGGCAGGTATTAGGTATAAAGAGAGTGTTTTTTTGTTTTTTTTTAAGGATTTTAGTCATCTTGTTTTTGAACGCACGGCTCTCTGTATGTGCGGCTGCCTTCAACACCACTCCAGGGAAACCCATGATTTCCATACTGAACATGCATTTTATCGCCTGATGCTGAGTGTGGGGGAAATAAATTAATCCGCCCAAACTTTGGTTGTGTTTGATGGACCAGTACAAATTGTGAGGGAGGCGGCGTCCTCGCTCTCGCAGAGCTGCACCTTCCCTGTTGCCAAAACGCGTAACGTGACAAAAACTTTTGTTTCTGCTGAAATTGCGGCAGATCAAAGACGATTCCACGTCTTTCCAAACAATATCCCTTCGTAAAAGTTGACTACGGCGTTTTGCACGGACGAGCGTGACATCCTGGAGCGGTTTCCACTTCCACTTTCCTTTTCCTTTTCAAACATTTTTTTTTTATGAATCTTTATTTCCTTTCCTTTTTTCAACCTGTGCACCTGCACACAGAGTGTTTGTTTCCACTGCATCGAGGACAGAGTTAGTCTGCAAGCGGAGTTCAACTTCTCAACCTGCAATGGCACTTTCATAAAACTTTATTTTCAGTAAACAGCGTACAGAACGATCAAAACAAACGACATATGCAAGCCTGTGCATGTAGTACAAAGCAAATAATACAAACAAATGAGACGAGATAAGAATAAGAAATACAAAGAAATAAAACATTAAACGCAAGCGGATGAGAACTACTCACATAAAGACCTCGAAAAACACTGATGGTTACTGATGCTCTTTTTGCTTTTTGAGTCCAGAATAATTGAGATATACAGCTGAAATTCCTTTTTGAAAGCAATAAAAAAGTGACTCTTTGAATGGTGGTTTTGCCTGCACGTATGGATCTGGAAGTTGGCAAAACGTGACGAAAGAATGTCTTTTCATCGTTACCTCTGTATTCAAAGCAACCAAGATATATGTTCTCGTGCCAAAGTGAAAAGTGCGGGGAAAGGCCTCCACCTACCGCGTAGAGGGTGTCGGGGACGGGCTGGTCCGTCAGAGGGGCCCAGCTCTCTGATTGGTCGTCCTGGCTGATTTCCAGGCGGTAGCCAGTGACGGGGCTCGCTCCTTGGTACAGAGGCTTCTCCCACAGCAGCATCAGGGATCCACACCTCACCTCCCTGACCCGCAGGTCATATGGACAACCTGGGGAGGGGAGTTTTCACAGGAGATGGAGAAAATAACTTTTATTAAACTTAACTTACATGTTGCATATTTACAGAAGCAAACATATTTACGTTATAAAGTAAAGAAAACTTAAAAAAAAAAAAAAAAAGATAATAATAAATAATAAATAATAAAAATAAATATAGCTGCAGGCAGCAATACACAGGGGTCCAGTTTAATCATGATCAACACAAAGCAAAGGGACGGTTCCTCCAAAGTGTCTTAGGACTTCCTGCGGTGCAAAAACGCCTTCTCTGACCGATTGTAGTTTTTCGGGCTTTCGTGGAACGCAGCACGAGTTACAGTTTTCCGAGTTTCCTTTAAACGCAGCATCGGCTCGGCTTGTCTGTCTTACAGGGGTCGGCAACCTGCGGCTCTTAAGTCTCTCTCCAGTGGCTCCCTGAGGCTTTGACAAAAAAATTATATGGAAATGGATAACGGTCATTTTTCAACATTTTAAGTCTCATTTATCATTGTTGTCGGCCTAAGGGGATTCTAACATTCTCCAAACACTGCATGAAAAAATATGTTTTGACATTTCAGTCAACTTAAATGTGCATCTGGGGTCCAAGCTTTCCAGCTTTGACGGACCGCAGCCACTTGGTAAGCACGCCACAGGAGCGTGGCGAGGCGGGGCCCCCGCCTGTCCAGCAACCAATCAAAACCAGCTCCTTATTCGCGCACCTGCAGACATTCCAGCCAATGGGAGAGCAGATACCGGATGACCAGCAATACAGTAGCTACGCGTTCCAAATCCCAAAAAAAGAAAAAGCCTTGGTCGGAGGAAAATAGAGAGCTTAGAAGCGCACGGACCGATTGTGTTTGCTTGCACCGCCGACGCTGCTGGCTCAGTGCGGCGCGAAGAAACGAGCAACAAAACAAGGGTTGTATTGAAAAACATTTCGGGGACATACGCGCCGGGGATGACAGAAAGAGAGCGATTTGGGGAACTGCTGCGGAAGGCAGAGCAGATGTACTTTTAAGAATTTCAAGAACATATATGAAGACATTCCCAGACAACCCCGCTTGACTGCGTTCTCAAAAAAACACATTAATGATGCTCGTTTAGAGTAATGTTGATGGGCTCCTCCAGACCCAACAGGCTGTGGTGGCCTCGTTACCAGGCTGCAGGCTGCTCTGTGGCCCCAGACGGACCTTTTTTGTTTATATATATTTTTTTAATTTCTTCCCCCGGTGCACGCCGGCTAAACGCTATGCGGCCCACACGGCGCGGGTCGCTGGAATGCGCGCGCGTTCCGGGAGACGGCGCTCGGACTTACACAACGTCCGATGATGATGTCACAAAGCTGCCACGCTGCCCAGGGGAGTCCGGACGCGCCAACGTTCTTCAACCTACGGTAAATTTGCAACCCTTTTTCGCTCACATCTGCACCCAATGTGCATCGATATCGATCAAACGGGAACGACAAGATGTCTGAAACGCCTCGGTTCCGACGAGACCTCAACCATGTCCGTGCGTACTGCGGTTGTCCTGTTCCAGACACTTTCAGCCCGAAAAATACAGAGAATAATGATAATAATATAAAAATTAGGGCAAATCCATGAAATATATCAAATAAAACAAAGGGATGGAGACAGAGCGAGAGAGTGAGGGAAATACAGAGTGAGAGGGAGGGAGGGGAGAGTAATGGGTGAAGGGGTTAATGTGCATGTGTTGATGTATTTTGGTCGGTATTGAAAAACAAAAAACAAATCTGTGAATAATTCAACCTCCTCCCAAGCAACTGAACAACAACACGACTGAAGGTTTTTCCTCTGTTTCACTTTTAGAACGCAGCAGTTAATTTGTTTAATGATTTTCAGTCACATTTAAATTATTAACGGCAGGAGGGCAGATTAATGAGGCGAGAGAGAGGGAGAGGGGTAGAGGGGGAGAGAGGGAGAGCAGTTTTGGTAAAGTCGTTAAAATAAATAACTGAAAAACAGTGACGCTGCCTCGGGGACCCCGCGTGTGCATCATGGGGGCCCCGCGTGCGTGTCAGGGAACCCCGCGTGCACGTCAGGGGACCCCGGGTGCACATCAGGGGACCCCGCGTGCGCGTCAGGGGACCCCGCGTGCACGTCAGGCCACCCCGTGTGCATCATGGGGCCCCGCGTGCGTGTCAGGGAACCCCGCGTGCACGTCAGGGGACCCCGGGTGCACGTCAGGGGACCGCGCGTGCGCGTCAGGGGATCCCGCGCGTCAGGGGACCCCGCGTGCACGTTAGGGGACCCCGCGTGTGCCTCAACATGGGGTAAGGGCGTTGGCCATCGGGTTTTGGCAGAGAAAGCGGGTTTTCCCCCGGGGGGGCGCGTCCGTGCTCACCGGGCTCGGGCGTGGTCCACTCCTCACACAGGAAGGCAGCGCTGGCCTCGGAGGGTTTCCCCAAACCCACCGCGTTGGCAGCAAACACTCTGAACTGGTACCAGCTGCCAGCGGTCAGACCCCCAACCTGGAGCGGAGGGGAGATCCACGTCAGGCCCCCTCACCCTGGCACAAAAGCACTCTGGTAAAAGTACCATCTCTGACATTTCCACTTCAGTAAACATAAGTACTTGCCCTTTAAGGTACTTAAAGTATTGAAAATCAAAGCACTTGTCAAAATGACATACACACTCAATAAAAATATAGATAGATAGACAGATAATGATAGCCTCTGTCATAGAGGTCATTTAAACAACTGCTGTAGATGAATGTAGAGCAATTTAAGTGTTGAATATTTAGGAATTGTGTAAATGCGTCTTTTGTAATGTACCCCTTCTAGTGTTTATTTTTTATTATTTTATTTTTATTTTTATAACAACAATAATAATAATAATAATAATAATAATAATAATTATTATTATTATTATTATTATTATTTCATAAATTATGTAATGGAAATTGACTTAAAATATATTTTTTTAATAATTTCAATATTGTTTGTTCATTAATACGTATATATCTATGGATATATCATGTACATGTTTATATTATCATAATACTGGATATTTGTCAGTATGCAAACAAAATGTTTTTTTTATTTAAATGTTTTTATTCTTTAATAAGATGTTGAAAACTCTTGTTGGAAAAAAAAAAATCCCATATAAGCACCGATAATACTTCATACTAGTGTATTCATAAATGATACATAATAATACCGTACCTTTTTCTTCTATGACATGGTCGCTTTATCTATCTA
Organism: Zeus faber; assembly: GCF_960531495.2. NCBI lineage: Eukaryota > Metazoa > Chordata > Actinopteri > Zeiformes > Zeidae > Zeus > Zeus faber. The sequence goes on from NC_137195.1 coordinate 3,847,911, forward strand.
ACTTTACTTTTTATGACTTTTAAATATATTTTAAATATAATTTGATGATGTTTCTTTTACAAAAGACATGTCACTCAACCTCACTCATGATGGTGAATTTGCACATGTTTGCACTTGCAATTTGTAAGCAAGGTTCAAATTAAACATGACATATTACAGACATATATTTCATTAATATTAAATATGTGTTATCTGCTGTTTGATATACACAGCAGTTTATTGTAAGCAGATGAAGTGTTTACAATCTTCCAAAGGCACATATTTGTCAGGCCAGCCTTGACATAAAAAAACCCTGGGAACCCCTGATATATATATATATATATATATATCAGGATATTACAATATCCAAAATTCAAAAAGTGAGCTGTACTAGCCAGGCGCCTGAGCACATTATACAGAAACCATCCATCAGATGAAACCGCTCTAAACTCACCATTAGCAAAGTAATATTCAAAGAATACATCATTGCGCTCCCGGGATGTGCTCTCCCAAGTGATAAATCAGTTAAATAAATTAGTGGAATTAAAAGGAGGACGTGAGAGTCTCTAAATGTGACTCTAATGTCCTCGGCTAGAAAGAGCGCCCCGTCCCTGTCCCCGTTGTCCCGGCAGCAGCAGTCTCCCCCCATCACTGTTTGCTGGCTCACTCTGCCAAACTCCTGCAAATGTTTAGAGACAGCGGCATATCACACATTCGGTCCGGAATATTTGCTCCTGGCTCAGTGGGATGTTTACAGGGAGTTTACAGAGTGTTTTCCAAATAATAATAAAGGACGCAAGGAGTAAATATACAGATCAAGCAAACAAGTATATCAGTATCACAGTCAATGAGGACAATAAATACCAAATATCATATAAAATACAAAAATATTATATAAATACATTCATACAATGAGATTAAAGGAAACAACTATAAGGAGGAGATGCATTGCGGTCAGAGTGCGTCTCGAGGCGCCGACTTTACGCTTGTGATCCTTAAATTCGCCGCCATCCTCGGGCGCGGTCGCTCCGCACGCCACCCCTGACGGGTTTTGGCGAGGCCGGCACTGACCGTGAGACGCAGGTTCCACTTCCGACCACCAGATGGCACAGCGTGGTCACAGGCGCCTGACGCCAGCGCCCATGGAGTCGTTTCGGGGGGAGCGGGCTCCGGCGGCACTAATGGGGGGGGGGGGGGTTGGTGTGACTGCTTACGCGGCGCAGGCTTTCAGGCCAAAGCCGTTCACAGCGGCGGAACCAGCCAGCGTGGAAGAAAGGGGCCCCTTAGCACAGAATCAGCACAATCAATATTCTAATTAATCCCATTTGCATCCAGGAAGTTGGCGATTCCAATTGAAATAGCGGAAGAGTTTCGATTTTGGGAGCAGAGGCAGAGGTTCATGCAGGATGGGGTGGCTGATTCGGGGGCTGGACTGCGTGTCCCCCCCCCCCCCCCCCCCGCTGCGGCTTCCAAGCACCCAGGTGTCCACAATCAATCGGCGGGACGGAAAAAAGCAAGAAACATAAAAAAAAAAAAACCCGAAAAGAGAGTATTTCATCATCCGTCATCCGTCGCCCCATCACACCCGCTTTATCCACTTGGTTTCTCCGCGTTTCCGAGGAGCTGGAAACGAGGAACAACAACCCCCGAAAACGGGTTGGAGAGGTCGTGAGGCTGGACCCTCCTCCGGTCTCAACCGACGCAGCTGGTTGCCCCGCCACACGGCAAACTCCACGTGGTCGTCAGGGTCGTGCTGAGCGCATCCCATAACTTTTTCTCTCCTCAAAGGCTGAACACATGAAACAGAGGCGTCGCCAAGCAGTGGAGGGAGAAGAGGAGACGCCGCGACGCCTTCTTTTAAAGCCGGCAGTCAATCGGAAAAAGGCGACGGGGGTAAGACACGCAGGCAGGGCGTGGCTCCTGAGGAGCAGACCGGATTCGTCGCAGGACGGGAGTGAACGAGGGTTCGGGGCTTTTCTCAAAGCCTCAAGACTGGAACCAACCCCCAGGAGACTCAGACTCAGACCCAGACCCAGACTCAGACTCAGACTCAGACTCAGACCATTTTAACTGGTGTGCCGCCTGCCACTCTGTCACTTGAGGCGGAACTGCCTTGTCGAAGGGCTTATTCGCCTTTAGCCAAAATACATTTTTGCAGAGTTCAAATAAGTTTTGAAAATGTTTCTATTGGATGTTGTTGTACAGATAGATGGATTTGATCCACACACAGATGGATTTTCACACTAGATTTTGAGTTGCAGTGTCTGTTATTTCTCATTGCACTGAAATCATCACTTCATTTTTCAGACACATTTCGTCAGTGGCTTCCTACCGACGACACATCAGTCACAGCTCCACCTCCTTTCAGGAGAAGTAACCTGAGCAGAGTTAGAATCTTTTTTTTTTTCCATCAACCCTGCATCCATAACGCGTCCTGTATTATTCAAGGATTTATTCAAAACAAAAGCCTCTGACCTTGTACAGCCTCTCTGCAGCCGGCCTGGTGTTGACCTCCCTCCACGGCTCCTGCCATCCCTCCATCTTGTCCAGGTAGTAGCCGCGCACGGGGTCTCCTCCGTCGCGGGCGGGGGCTCTCCAGGTCAGCACCATCTCCGAGCCGGTGCACAGCAGCAGAGCGAGCGCCGACGGAGGGGAGGGCGCGACTGGGCCGCGGTGAAGTGCCGGGGAAGTGAAGGGAAAATGGCGAGGGATCAGGAGAGGGGTGTGGTCTTGTGGTTTTCAGAAAGAAAAGTGAGGAATGGGGAGGGTCTGACCCCCCTCATTAAGACTTGGACCCTCCCAAGGGAAGTTAAAACAACAGGTCTGGGGGTCGAAACATTTATACATGCATCTTACTTGCAATCGTTAACATAACAATATATTTCCCATATTCATGCTTGGAGGAATATTGTAATATGATTTCAGACACCCCGAAAGTGGACCGTACCATTACGCTCAGCAATGCGGGCGCGGTCCGCAGCTCAGATCAGAGCCATCTCTTCTCCAAATAAAGCAAATAAAAACGGTGTGTTTTTACCGAGTCGCCGATTTGATGGGAGCGGAAACGGGACGGGAGGTGACCCGGGACAGAACTCCGGCTTTCGAGACGTGGCTGGGCGTAGTTTGGGCGTAGTGCTTGACATGAAATTAATAAAGTATGGTGGTGATTTGATGGTGGCGTACTCCACTGCATCCCCATCTGAAATGGTTGTAGTTGCGCTTATTCGAAGCAGTCTAACTAGCTATGTTCCCTTTGTCTCCTTTAAAGGAGACTAGATCCCAGGTGTAAAACCAAGTCAACCTGAACTCCAACAACACGTCCTCACATCAACCTCCATGTCAAACACACATCAGCAGGTGCCGAAAACAAATGGCCGATCATGAACTTGGGGAGCCGCACTGGGAGCAGGCCGGAGGGAAGCTCTCTATCGTCCGGCCGGGCGGGCTGGTCCGTGGTTACGGCTGCGGTAACTGACGGTCTCCTCACGGTGACGTGCTCCGTCAGCGAAGGTGTTGCCCCCTCATCCCACTGCCGGGGTGACCTCGTCTTTTTAAAAAACCTTCTGTTAGTGGCTACGGCGTCCGTTGCATGTTCCCTTCCACGCGCTCACTCTGCAGGGCTTCCTGCTTGCGGTCGATCAAAGAGGCGCGAGCAGCCCGGGCCAGAGGAGGCATCAGCACCGTCTGGACGCCGTCTCCGCCGTGCAAACCTTTCTGGATGTTCTAAGAAACGCTTTTTAAGAAAGCTGGAAAAACAGCAAAACCACTTTCCCGGGAGTGAATTTCTGGGTTTCGCTTTCACACGTCACACGTTCACGTAATGACCGAGCCCCGACGAGTGGCGGGAACCAAGCAGTTCGAGACGTTTCCCCCGTCGGGATGTTGAACATTCCACAGCCCCCCACGGTGTGGGTACAGCACACGCCCAGCACTGTAACCAGCGTAGAGTCAAGGATCTAAAGCCGTCTGAAGAAGGCTCTGTTGTGGAATTAAAGCAGGTGTGAAGGCCTAACTGAGCCTAACCTTCGCCCTAACCTTAGGTTTTTCATGTATAACTTCACCGACGCTCTGCTCCACGTCGCTCTCCGGAGGGAGATTAACAACCTCAGAGAACGCCTGCTTGAAAGAAGATTGGGAGAAAATAATTTATAAAAAATGGCTTAATTCCCGAAATAATTCAAACGACTTGTGCGGCGACAGTGACCCTCGGTCAGTGATTCTCAGCCTTTTTCATTTCAAGGACCCGGAATTTGCTATGAAGTGGGCCGCGGACCCCAGTTGATAAGGTTTCATCTCTGGGTGTTATTGTGAGACGTGATTTAGTTTTTGTGCTGTAGTACAGGAGATGACGGCGGAACTAGGATCCAAACATTCATTATATATATATATATATATACTGTATATATATACAGTTTATACAGTATATATATATATATATATAGTCTATATCTAATATCAATATCTAAACAACCTCTCGTAGGACCCCTGGGGGCCCCCAGACCCCATATTGAGAACCCCATACTGTATGTGCTCCATTTTGTGTTCTTGTTGCCGTTTACCGGACACTCACCGATGGCCGCCTGGACCCGGATGGGGGATGACTCATCGGAGTACTTGCTGTTTCCAGCCCTGCCCACGGCCTTCACCCTGAACACGTACTCCTTCTGGCTCCGGAGGCCGTGGACGGTGAACCTGGGGTGAGGAGACGGAGCTAAGACACATTCAATCACCGGTCAATCAAATGCAGCCGCCCGGAACACCAGCAGCTCAGGGGGACGCGCTAATGGCTGCCACCTGATTGGCCGCGGCTCCTCGGGACTCTCCCTGCCGCCGCGCGCCCATCCCACGGTCACTGCAGGAAACGTTTCAAAACTGACCGATTTGCGAACATTTCGAGCCCTTGTTAAGACGCGACTCGGCAAAAAAAAAAAAAAGGTTGTCGTGAGGTTGGCGCGGCCAGCGACCGTGACGGAAAACCATTTCTTCGGGGCTCGTTCTGCCTGGCTGCCACGGAGGACCCTGCGCCTCCCAAACCTCACTCTGAGTGCTCGTCGTGTTCACTCTCCATTACTGCCCCGATTAAGTGTCGGTTAGAATCGTGTTTTTTTTTTTTTTTGTTATTGGGGGTTTTTTTAATCACTGGTTGCCATGGTGACTCAGACACACTAAGTTAAACTACTAACCACAACCCCGTTTTCCATCTGGAGGAAATGTGAGGGGGGAAGCGGGAGTCGAAATTGGCTGGAGGCGGTATTAAAAACTGGAATCATCGTCCGTTCGTTAGTCGCTGCGGAGGAAGCACAGCCACATTTTAGTTTTGTCTTTTGTTCTTCATTTTGAGCTGTACCTGGTTTTGGTGACGGGCTTGTTGTTGACGGTCTTCCAGTCCTGTGTGCCGGCCAGGCTGTAGTACAGGTAGTAGCCCAGGACGTCGTCCTTCCTAGCGGGCTCCTGCCACTGCAGCAGCACTGAGCTGTCTGTGTCTCTGAAGGCCAGAACTGAGTGGGGCGCGCTGGGAAGGGCTGACCAAAAACAAGTACATGTATGTGGACATGAGAGGGTTTAAATGCCTTGTGAAAACACCATGCATTTGAGGGTTACTTACTACACCAATAATAATAATAATAATAACAACAATACAATTATTATTATTATTATCAATAATAACAATATTAATAACAATAACAAAAACAACAACAACAACAATAATAATAAAAATAATAATAATAATAATAATAGCCCCTCGCCCAATGACAGCTGGGATTGGCTCCAGCCCCCCCGTGACCCCATGAGGATAAGCGGTGTAGATAATGGATGGCTGGATGGAATAATAATAATAATAATAATAATAATTATTATTATTATTATTAATAATAATAATAGCAATAATAATAATAATAATAGCAATAATAATAATAATAATAAAATGTCTTATATTATAGTATAATATTGAGCAAGTTAAATGCGAAGAGGTCAGAGTTAAATGTGGTGAAGATTGGACTAAATTTCCAAATAAAGAGGGATGAAAAATATTTAATTTCTGTATTAGACTGAATTTCTTCCATGCAATCTTTTAGAAATTGAATCGTGAGGTCCTACCCATTACCCCATGTGTTTAACTGGTATCACTTCCTCTCAAATCCATTCCGTCCGAGTTGTAGAAGCACGTGTTAAATCGAAACTAACAATGTCATTTATCGACGTTTGGGTTTACAAAATGAGCCCCGGACAAATCAAATGTATTTGTCCATTCAGGCGGTATCGCCGGGCTTCCCAGGCCCTCACCCTGACCCCGTACTCACCCGGCGGCTCCCCCAGGCAGACGGGCGGGCTTGCTTGCGAAGGATCGCTGACTCCGTACTTATTGATGGAGCGCACCCTGAAGCGGTACGGCACGCCCTTGACCAGGTCGAACACCGGGAAGCGCGGGGAGTTCACCACCACCCCCATGCTGGCCAGATGCCAGCTGTTCTGCCCCGCCAGAGACTGAGGGTGGAGCAGCAGGAGGCACACCATCAGTCTATTACCATGGTCCATTATGGGGTGGGGTTGGATGTTTATCGTGTATTCCTTAAAATGAAGTCCATTATCCAATTTGTGTGCACAGCTGGTTCGATGAGGTAAAACAGAGAGAGATGGAGGCGGAGAAGTGGATGGAGCAAATAAATACAAACAAGCAGCGTGAGCGCGTGGCGTGGTGGCGGCTTGGTGATCGCTGGTCTGCTAACCAACAGGCGGCCATTTTGACCAAGTGTGTTTCAATAGCCCTGAAAACACAGTATGTCCTGGTGCTCAGTCTAAGAAGCCTTCAACTTCCTGTTGCATCTTATTTCATTTTGGGCAAACTTTATTTCCTCATTCCATATCATATTCAGTGTTCTTCATTCAGACTGTGTGTGTGTGTGTGTGTGTGTGTGTGTGTGTATGTGTGTGTGTGCATGCATGCGTGTGTGCATACGTGTGTGCGAGTGTGTGCGTGTGCATGCATGTGTGCGTCTGTGTGTGTGTGTGTGTGTGTGTGTGTGTGTATGAGGCCAGAGCTGCATAAAGTGCTTATAATTTTGATTGAGGATCCTGATATTTCGCCTTTTTCACCTTCGGGACTCGATGGCAACCCTAAGACAAAATAGAATTGGGAACCAGACTAACATTAACCACCGTTACCGCTTCATACACTGCAGAACAAAGACCACGCTCCGCACCGCACTGCACCGCACCGCACCGCTCCGCGCCGGCCGCCCGCTCGCTGGATCCATCTGGAGTTTAAAGGATTATTAAAGCTTGTGATATCTGCGCCGTAAACAGAGTAAAACCTGATCGGCTCGTTACACCTTCAGCCGCCTGGATGTGAAGACCCGGTTTGCGCAGAAAACAAAAGGCGCATTTTGGCGTCATTTGAAACTGTGGTTCAGCCTCAAAGGCCAACGCAGGACGTTCTCTGGGTTTCTTGGTGAGTTGCAAACATCTCGTTCACCCAGCTCCGCCCCGGCACGCCCGAGCTGTTGTTTTTCCAGAGAGGAAGAATCTTTGCGCCGGACGGAGGCGGGATGAATCCGTGTGAGACGCTCCACGGCTTTGGGAGCCAGAAGCGTGACCGTTTCCACTTTCGAAGCCCAGAGTGTCGTATGGCAAGCCGACTCGGGGCGTAGCTGCCCTTACGAACCCCTTTCATCCACCCGCTTTTGGAAAAAACCAACACTGTAGGGAAAGGGAGGGGTATGTGACTTTTTGAGGTGTGATCTATGAAATAATCAGAAAATTGGGTGGGGCATGTGCCTCCCCCACCAGCTTGAATGGGCAGGACGCCGGTGGGAGCCAGGTAGCTCCGAATAAAGAAGATGAACGTTGAAGCTTCCAGCTTCATGCTCCAAGCTTCTTCAATGAAGACACAGGTTTTCACATCAACTCCAACCAACTCACTCATCGACCAAATGCCGGAGAAACACTGTGTTGTGTGTGTTCAGTGAGTGTGTGTGTGTGTGTGTGTGTGTGTGTGTGTGTGTGTGTGTGTGTGTGTGTGGCCGTTAGTGTGTGTGTAAGAGGAGATAAGATAACACCTTATTAGTTCCCATTGGGAAACTCAGGCGTTAGAGCAGCAGAGAACAGCAGCGGTGAAAGAGACGAGTAATTAAAATGAGATAAGACACAAAGTATGTACACACTGTCTACACAAAGTTAAAAAAGGTTATGTGCGAGTGTGTATGAGTGTATGTGTATACAGATTAAGTGTGTGTGTGTGTGTGTGTGTATCTAACAGGGTTCATTCGGGCTGTTTTTTTCATTTTCAAGGTCTTCACGCAAAACAAATATAAATCAGTTTTCAGTGTGATCTTTAGTGATTAATAAAATTAATTAAAATATAATCTTAGTCTCATTGTATGTCATTTATATTCAAATATATATATGTATATACAGTATATATATATTTATATATTTACATACAGTCATTCTATATTCTATAAATATATCATTGTCTAAATGGACCGCATTTTATACAACGTTTTTCCAGTTTTGCGACCACTCAAAGCGCTTTACTCTTGAACTTGAACTTGAACTTGAACAACACACGCCTCACATTCACCTGTTCACACACACGTTCACACACACGTTCACACACACGTTCACACACACATTCACACGTCGATGGCAGCGACAGCCGTGCGAGGTGCACACCAGCTCATGGAGAGCACTCTAGGGTTGAGTGTCTTGCTCAAGGACACTTGGACGTGCTGCCAGGAGGAACGGGGGATCGAGCCAGCCACCCTCTGACTCCTGGACGACCCGCTCTCCCTCCGGTGCCCAGTCGCCCACTTTTCTAAGCGTCTATATCCAACCAGGCTGCACTCCATTTACATTTTATTACATGTTAAGATTTGTGTAATGAAACAAGGAGGAATATCACAGGTTTTCAATGATGACATTTTTCTTAAGGACTTTTCAAGCACTTCAACACAAAAGGGGCTTTTCTTTAAGGTATTCCGCTGCTAAGGACGAAATTCAAGCACTTCATGCACCTCAAGGACCTGGTAGGATATAAATGTGGGTATGCGTGTATAAACTGTAAGTGTGTGGGTGCATTAGTGTGTGTGTATAAATGCATCTGTAAGCGTGTGTGTGTAAGTGCATATATCTGTACATGTGTGTGTAAGTGCATACAGTATATCTGTACGTGTGTGTGTGTAAGTGCATACAGTGTATCTGTACGTGTGTGTGTGTAAGTGCATATATCTGTATGTGTGTGTGTGTGAGTGCATATATCTGCATGTGTGTGTGTAAGTGCATATATCTGTACGTGTGTGTGTGTAAGTGCATATATCTGTATCTGACCCGTTCTACGTAGTAGCTGAGCGCCTCTCTCCCTCTTGGATCCGGTTCGTTCCAGGTCAGCACCACGAAGCTGTCGCTCCGCTCTCCGGCCCGGACGTCCGTGGGCGGCAGGGGCACCCGGACCTCCCCTGCAGGGTGGAAATGGACGAGGGGTGGGTGGACCTGTGCAACGCAACCCCGGTCTGGGTGAAATGTGAACTTTTTGAGCCTGCGGTGATGAAAACCACACACACACACACACACACACGGGGAGAGCCTCTGTCATGACATGTGTTCATCTGCTCCCGGCTTGTTCCACCTGTCCACTCTCTTCAATAAAGCGATGCGTTGGCAACATCTCTGGCCGTGTCTCTGAGTCGGAGGCTCCTGGGATCGCCGCTCGGGAGGCGTGTGGGGGAACTGCCGCCTGCATTTCTAACACAGCTGTGTTACTGTAATTGTTTTTTTTTTTTTCTGAATTTATATTTATATACATTTACTTTCTCAAAGTATGGATTTATATCCATGCGAGTTTTTCAAATCAGGATTTATATTTATATCTATCAAAAGCAAAACAAATCAGGATTTGCTGAGTACTCATTTGCAGAAAGAACAGTACAGTAGTACTTAATGCAGTATTATAGACTGAACATGACAAGTACTTTTACTTTTGATAGTTTAAGTATATCTAGAGGTAGTACCTATTTACTCTTCACTTAAGTAGAAACGCCAACCTGGTACGCTGACAACCTGACACTTTCACTCGAGTCATTTTGTGCGTATTCCTACTTGCACCTCAGTTAAAGCTCTGGGAGCTTCTTCTGCCACTGACGATGAGCATCACAGCGAGAACGAAAACCACCAAACTGGACCAAAACAAACTTGCTGCCGAGTGTTGAAATATTCACAGCCACTGTTTCATCCTCGGCAGCCCTCCTCGCCAGCCCGACGCCGTTGGGGTTTTTGAGATGCCGGAGTCTCTCAGCAAATCCTCCCACTGAATGATAAAGCAGGCCGGCACCAAGCAGGCCGGGGTCCAGCGCTCGGCCCCGGTCCTTCTTGGAGTCGGAGGAGGTGCTCGCCGAAGCGCTTTGTTCTCTCGCTGTTGTTGTCCGGGGATTTGGATGGTGGTAAAACACGGGGATGCGGATGGACGGCAAATTGGGTTGGAGCGGAACAGGAGCGGTCGGGCCCCCCCGAGGCCTCATCCCGGCGGTCTTTACCCTGCTGCACCGCTCTACCCGTCACGCGGCGGTGGACATGACGTCGGAAAGCATCTCCTCCCGCCTCTCCGCCCTCCAGGCTACGATGTGCCCTCGCCTCCGCCGGGGGATATTCATGCACTCACTCATTCCATTCATTCATTCATTCATTCATTCGTTCATTCAGTCCCATTGGGCTGATGGGTCCTACCATTACAACGACTGTAATATGAAGACACATTAAGCTGTCTGTAGGCAGCGACACACTGAAGCCATTCCAACCAGCCCGGGGTGAGGGAGCTTTACAGACAAACGATGGAGCTCAAATCAAAGCATTCTATACGGTGATGTCATTTTTTAAAATATACATCAGGTTATTATAAAATATAAAAAAAGGACCTTCCAGCTGATCTTTGGTGATGACGATATCCCTCCCTTTGTCTGCTTTGACGACTAAAACAGAGAGAAGGAGAGGGGGCGAGAAGACAGACAGGCAGAGGGGGCGAGGAGACAGACAGGCAGAGGGGGCGAGGAGACAGACAGGCAGAGGCACAAATGAGAGACATAATATTATCATGAGAGTCCATGATCAACATTAGCATAAAGGATGGTGACAGCGTTCACCAACCAGCCAGATACACAGGGAGAGAGCGAGGGAGAGAGAGTTAGAGAGAGAGAGAGAAAGAGAGAGAGAGAAAGAGAGATCCAGCCAGTGTTGAGCAAACATTCTGCCTGCCCTTCATCTGTTTAATGATCTATATAATCTGTACAGAGAAAAAACAAACACACACACACACACACACACACACACACACACACACACACACACACACACACACACACACACACACACACACACACACACACACACACACACACACACACACACACACACACGGGTGTGTGTCTCACCCATGGTCCTGCCGGGCTCCAGGGGGTCCTGGGTGTAAACGGGCTCCGTGGCCTTGGAGGGGCGACCGACGCCCGCCAGGTTCTTTGCGCTCACCCTGAACTGGAAACCAGTGCCTGCCTCCAGCCCAAACACTGGGAAGAAACAGAACCTCTGCAGCTTCTCACTGCAACGCACCCACGGACCACCAGGGGTACACCTGGTGGAGGGGAGGGAGGGAGAGAGAGAGAGAGAGAGAGAGAGAGAGAGAGAGAGAGAGAGAGAGAGAGAATGAGAGATAATTTGATGGATGTTCGATGGATAGATAAATATGTACATAGATAGATACAGACAGACAGACAGACAGACAGACAGACAGACAGACAGACAGGCAGAGAGACAGGCAGACAGGCAGACAGACAGACAGACAGACAGACAGGCAGGCAGACAGACAGACAGACAGACAGACAGACAGGCAGGCAGACTAACAGAATGTGTTATTTTCATATAAAACATTAAACTGAGGCTTGACTGGGCTCAGCATTAACTGGACACCTGGAGTGTTTACGCTGCCTTCAGTTCACCAACTTCCAAGTTCACCGTCCACCTGCTGTGACCCAAGCGCACGGCGCCGCCGGACGCCACCTTCACTTCCTGGATCTCATTTCCTGCCGGAGACGCCTGCTCGTGACGTCTGGACCGTCTGCTCTTTGCTCACGTGTCGTTCCGTACGCAGTGTATTCATAATGCATTTAAAATGCCTTATCAACCTTTTTGTCAGACTCAGCTATGATGCTCACGTTTCCTGTGTGCTTTTATTTTCCATTTATTTCCCTTAGTTCAGTTCCGTTAATCGTGTACTGTGGAGAAAATACAGTGAAATGCAACCTTTTCTTGTTTTCACAAATTGAAAAAAGCTTTCACAAATCTGAAATAGGGTTTAAAATGCTGTTAAGGCTTCAAGATTCAAAGGGTTTACTTGTCACATTCGTTCATAAATATATACAGTGAAATGTCAATGCAACGCACCCGGTGATTACGCTCAATATGTTCTAGACTGAAAATAACTTTTTGAAATAGGGTTTTACAGGCTGTTTAATATCAGTACAATAACACAAAGCGTTTACATTCTGTTTTTCATTTGAATTCAGCACATCAGCACGGCACGTTACTGAAAATTCTGAGGTTTTGAATGCGTCGGTTCATTTTTACTTCACTACTGAAACAAAAATAAAAAAGGCCGCTGTTTTACTGCGAACGGTTGGGTTTTTTGTTTTTTTTTGGGGTCTGGAATACCTTTAAAAATTTCACAAAAAATAATTTCACAAAACATTGGCAGACCCCCCCCTCTGCAGTGTTGCAGACCACCGACCACCGTCCCCCTCACCCCTCACGACCTGTGGGGCTCACCTCTCCACGTAGTAGCCCTCCACCGGGCCGGCTCCGTCCGCACTGGGGGGCTCCCAGGTGAGGAACACGTAGTCCTTGTTGACGTCAGACACCTGTACTGCCAGCGGGGAGGCGGGAGCCCCCGGCACCAACGATGCTGCGTCTGACCAGGGTGGAGGGTTTGGGGAGGGCGACAAGAGGGACGGGGCGAAGCAGATAAACAGACGCTCTCTCTGTCCGTAGGATGACAGACTAGGGCGTCGCTCCCATTTCTGGCTTTTTCATACATCTTGAGAAACTATTAAGCAAGCCGGTGGATTGATGATGTCATTTAGCAACAACTGCCTGGGTAATTCCGCTGAAAATAAACAGGTCTAGGAACAATCTTCCATCATGTAAAATAATGAGGCCTTCAAGCGATTTAAATGGCATCACATTGTGTACTTGGATTAAATTGCTTTCTCAAATTGATTATTCTTTGTAAAGTTGATCTTCCTCAACTATCAAGGTTATGCATCCTTCAGGGAGGATGACGTGTTCCACAGCAGACGTGATCTGCTTCACTCCCAAGTCAATAATCACTCTTCACAAGAAATTTTAAGAATTTTTTTAATAACAGTCGGTAGCACCCGTGCCAACTTCTCTGACCTGGAAAGGAGTCGGCCTTTCTATAATGAATCAAGCCATTTACTACAAAACCCAATCTGTTACTGTGGCTGGACAGTGTGGATTGGGACTGGATTAGTTTGGGGTCAATCGAACATCGAGAACGACACAAAAGGCCATTTCCTCCCTAAAGGGAAATTCCAGTGTTGCAGCAGCAATGACATACATGACAAAACACACTTCATTTACAAACACACACGTGTGTTTTTATACATATAAAATAACTAAATAAATAAAAAGATAGAAATAATAATAATTTAATATATAATAGAAATAGAATCTAACTTAGTGAAAGGGTAAAGCTTTAAAATGGAAGGTTGGCATCAGAGGAGGAGCTTCCTTTCCTGAGCTCCTGTAATGTCCTTACTGAAGGAGCCTCGGGCTGCAGACGCTCTGTTGTCCGAGCGGCAGGTTGTGTAGGGGGCTGTGCGGTGCTGTCCATGATGCTGAGCAGCTTGTGCAACATCCTCCTCTCCTCAGGCGGCTCTAGGGGCCCCAGAGGCCCCACCCCAGCACAGAGCCAGCCTTCCAAATCAGTTTGTTCAATTGATCTGGGAATCTGAATGGTATCAGACTATACCTGTATGACTATTATATGTATGTGTAATAGTTATAAGCGAATGACTATATATATATATATATATATATATATATATATGGCGCTTGGCAAGGGGGTTCCACCAAAACGAAATCAGCAGGTCACACCATGACATGACTCCTAAATTAAAGTAGCAGTACATACCATCACCTGTGTTTGGTGGATTACATTACAAGTCCCAGAATTCCATTCCAAAGGGCAAAAAACTCTGAGACTCTAAGGTTTTGTCAGGTTCATCCACGGGGACAACTTGCTGACTTGGCATCGTTGCCGGGAAAGGCGGGCCCCGCCACCAACAATGGAAACACCATATAGAGGAGCACCCGCATTGCGAGGCCCTTTTTTTTAGAGGTGCCGGCTAAATAGAGGGTCAACGGGGGGGTTTACTTTTACAAAATCATCTGACGGATCAACACTTTGAGTTAAATGAAATGAAATGAACCAAGTGATCACGCTGCTCGGGCATGGACCTGGGCTGCGCAGGCGCTGGGGAGGCCCAACCACCTGCTCCTTCTCTGTGTCTGACGCTGAGTTGGAGCACAACAGGCGTTGACTCACATTTAGAACAGCGGGGTTGCTCTGTGCGCACGCGAACGTCAACCTCGGGATCTGACCTTGGACGTAGACGTAGGTGCTGTGCTCCAGGAAGCCGTCGCCGCTCCTCAGGCGCAGCGTGTAGACGCCCTCATGCTCCTTGTGGATCCCCTTCGCTGTGATGGAGGCGGAGCGGCCGGAGCACTGGATCTCCACCGAGCTGGACGGATGGAGCTGGACGCCTGGAGGCGGGGCAGCAACAGGAGTGCTACTCACAAAGAGTCACCTTAATTTTACTGTCTGAATACCGCTACTCTTGAAATAATGTCATGACCACAATATCACTTCAATTTATTGATATATTTTACTGATCACCTGATACATTTTAGTGGTAAATATAAATAATTTTGTAGTAGCAGCAGTAATATATTAACTGCTATATTTTGACTCGTGTTCATACTGGTCGCCATATAATGACGATGTCTGTTACTGCGTCCCACTTTTTTTTTACTACAATTACTACCATATGTCACTATTTATTAGTAATGCCACAATACTGTCACTTGTACTGACTGGAGACCAACTGCCCCCGGCCATGTTGGGCTCACTAGTTTGCACGGTGATACTTCATGTCAACATGCGTGTTATTTTTTACCTCATATCGCTTTCTTGAACGCACATTTTCATTCTTTATACCATGCAGTCCACACAGCGCAACCCTCCTGTCTTTAAAACAACCGTCCATGTCTGCCTGTAAACCAGGACTTCTCATTGTTAGCGCTCACCGTGCTGTCTGCGGAAATTGAGCTGCACTCTCGGTGCCGGGTGGCCGTGGCGTGTCGGGCACGTCTTTTATTTGTTTTCGTTTTTGTCCTTGGATTACGTTTTCAGTAAGTTATGTTTTCATGACATACAAAAAAAAATTCTGTGAGTAAATACCAGTGCACGGCTTGTATTTTTCCGACGGATCTTGAACGCATCACTCAGTCGCACTTCAGAGGATTCGACTGGGCCCAGTGAAACGTTTTAAAGGATTACTTTTTATTGTATTTTTCATTAATCTGGGAAAGTAATGTGGAGCATGGATTTAAAATATCAATCTAACAGATCTACTGACATCTACCACGTAAGAAGCTTTATAAATATACACATAAATCCACAGTTTGGTAACGTCGAAACGCTACACAGTGACCGGGTCCACGCCGCACACTGGACACCGTCCAGCTGCACATTCTCAATCCCAATCTGTACATTTATCATCAGTCATATGATGTCATAAAGCGTCTCACTGTGAATCTCATCTCATTATTTTTAGAACGACACGTGTGATGTGTCAGTTAACCACACATTTATACCGAATACCGAATATTTTGGGTCAAAGTTGTTCGATTTTTCACAAATTTCCGCTCCATGTGTGGATTGATTTGGATTAAATTTAAAGCACGAGATCCTTGTGAAATAGCGTTTTAAATGAGCCCCGAACCGTGTTCATAGATTCTGGTGAAGTATGTGTTCAAGATAGTTTTCACTGGGATGCACATATTTCGGTGTGAAATGCATCGGCTGGTCTCCGAAATATGGATCTAAATTGAATCAGTTTTTCTCAACCCTACGGGCTGGACCCTGATAATACTCTTGGAAAGATTTCTGAAATCACATAAATAAAACAATCGCTCACCGTCTCTGATCCAGGCCATGTCTTGCTGGAGGGGCGTCAGGTCGGAGATGAAGCTGCAGCTCAGGCTGAGCGTCTGCCCTTCCTCCACCCAGGTCGGAGGGAAGGTGGAGGCAAACTGGGCCTCGGGCTCCGGAACAACAGCTGCTTCACAGAGAGTCAGGCTTAGGGCTGGGCCGGTGGGAGGTAGTACACTGACATACAGTCGGCGGTGTAGTGATAGTCCGTGAGTACACCCTGCTGCAGTATTTATTTCAGCGGCATCACGGATACTATGAGAGGTTTTCTCTGTTTCAGAACGTCCTCAAAGGTCCAAGTAAATTCCAAGTAAAACTTCCTATGTTCGCTCAATGTACATCACCCTCATTTAATTTAATATTTTAATATTTTAATATTTTATGTATATTTTCTCATTTGGGACTTGAAATAATTCCATACTTCTATACGCAATTCTATATTCCAAACTTTTTTTACTTTTATCCTATACGTACTATCTCGTTGTTGCTTGTCTCAGGAATCCCAATGCTCAGAATGACCCTGGTTTACTGTGCGTTTGACAAATAAAACACTTTGACCTTGACTTATATTCCCCCAGGTAGTTTCTTGATGATTTTGATGTGTTGAAGAAGAAGGAGTAACCGCCGATGCTAACTTGATTATTACATTACATTTATTAAAACTAAGAACAGCATCAAACCAGACTTGCCATGGATTGTCTGGGAGAGAACAGGAGCCAGATATATTCTCTGCCGAATGGAACGAGGGAGTGTCTTTTTATGCTTGTCCAGAGACAACGTCGCCCATCTGATTCCAATCTATGGTTCACAGTTCGCATTCTACCTCCCTTATCACCGGGGCCCCTGTCAATGGGCTGTTAGTAATTATATTATACAATGGGTACTTTCTTGGGACGCCACACGTTCCAAGACACCTCACCCATTAGAAAACGGAGCGTTCTGTCTCCTCTGTGATGAACCGGTCTATGGAGTGAGGTGCTTGAAAGGGGACAGCACATTTCCGGAGGAGAAAAAAACCTCACATTCAAAGATTAATATTTGGAGGGGGGGGACAAAATAAAACAGTTTTTCGCACGTTCCCTCTTCTTGGCGGATCTGAGCAACGGCAAAAAGAAACGGGAACGGCGGCGACAAACTGCCTCCTTATGTACCTCTGCAAAGGAGAAAAGTCTGACACGTGAAAAATGAAAAGAAGTGGGAGATGAGAGCGGGAGAGAGACGTGACACACCACTCCGCCATATTCCGGATGATGAGAGGGCTCATTCCTCTGCGGCGGTTGGAGTCTCATCGCCGTGTTAATCCAGACCCGGGATGATGTCTCTGTACTGTCAGGTGCACTCTGCCCGGCGGCGGCGACATCACGTCTCATTACTCCCAGAGCCAGAAGCAAACAAGCGCTTCTCCCCTCGCCTCCCCACCTGTGGCGCCGAAACCCAAAGCAAGCGAGCCGAGAGCGGAGCCTTAATTAACCACCTCACGAGGCCCTGTCGGAGGACGCCCCTCCCACCCCGGCAGGAAGGAAAGGCCGAGCCGGGAGGAAGGAGACGAGCCACGAGGGGAACGAGGGGAAAGCAAGGCGGGGAGAGCGCAGAAAAAGGGCGCGCAGCCTTTCCGGGAGGCCAGGTTTACATTTCAGACGAGCTATTCCTCCGGCCAATCCCACCATGAATCCGACCCGGGCTTTCCTGGTCGGAGTGCTGAAACCAGCCGCCAGCATCCGCCTCAAACACGCCCCCGAGTGCCCTCCCCATTACGTCCTTCACCATTTCGCTCCTTTGCTGCCATAGCTGTCACAGGAAGAGGCCATGTGCCGTCATTGCTGTTCCAATTTCCGTCAATTTATATAATCACGTTTTGTACACGTTTTGCAATACATGTTCTCGTCTGATGTTTCTATGTTTATGTTTTTCCAAGTACTTGTTGTTTGTTTTCTATGTTTATGTTTTTTCATGTGCATGTTGTTATTTGTTTTCTATGTTTATGTTTTTCCACGTACACATTGTAGTTTGTTTCTGTTTGTTTTTTCCATGTACATATTGTTTGTTTCTATGTTTATGTTTTTCCATGTACATGTTGTTGTTTCTATGTTCATGTTTTTCCATGTAGATGTTGTTGTTTGTTTCTATGTTTGTTTTTCTGTTTACATGTTATTGTTTGTTTCTATGTTTATGTTTTTCCATGTAGATGTTGTTTGGTTCTATATTTATTTGTCTCACCCGTGGTGATTCTCCCTCTTGGAGTAGTAATGATGATGAGTTGTTTATAGACCCAAACATGGTAAAATAGTTCTCCAAAGAGGAGGGTTGACGGTGGTTCTGTGTAACAATAAAGCTGTGCTCTGGTCGTCCCACAGGTCGTCCACAGGACAGAGTTATTGCAGCAGTTCTTGATGATCATTGAAGAGTGGCATTGCAGGTTGACAATTTAAAATCCACTTTCAGATTAACTCTGGCTTGGATGCAATGTCACAAATACTCTGTGCTGTATGTCCAGCATAGCCCATTACCAGCACAGGTCAAAAAAAAAAAAAAAAAAAAGATTGTGAAATTTGTCACACGAGTTGAAAAACGCTGTAATGCGTCCGAACGCCCAGTCAGATACAGAAATCTCCGCACAGCAGAGATGTGGGTCGGAGCTGGTCGCCCATGGTTTCCGGCTCTCCACAGAAACCAATGAGACATTTTCTCAGCTCACGCAGCGCCGGAGCGACGGCGTTTGAAAGCGAGAGAAATGCTCATGACGAGGCCTTGTCAAAATCCATTCCCGGGAAATTGGATGTGAGTGAGTTAATAATAACATCTCTGCCTCCTCATACCTCAATCACTGCACCGATGTTTCCTTCCACGCTGTAATGATTATGATACTTTTTTTTTTTTTTTTTTCCGGCGCAGGAGCCGTTTTGTTTCGTAAGTAATTTGTCCCGGAAAATGTGATCTGCTCTCACAGGCCGCTCGACATAATGAAGTATCAGCCGCGCGGAAATGGCAGCGAGCAAATCCTCCGTACGTTTCCTCGGCAAAAACGTCCTTACAGCATTACATGCAGATGAGGCTCCGTTCACAATGATTGCCGTTTAATTTCCGACCGCGCGGGCAACGGCTGCGCTGGCTGATACTTGCGTACGGGCAGCGACGCCATGGTCAGTGATGAGGGCTCCATGTTTAATGTTTACTTTCTGTGTGGCGTTCACGCGTTCTCCTCATGGCCGCGTGGGTTTTGTTTGGACTTCGCGGCTGCATCCCACACATGTACATGTTTGTTAGGGTCACACTCCTGCCTTTGCCCTTGAGCAAGGCTCTAGCGCCAGAGCTGGAGAGGGTGATCGATGGAAAAGGTTGAACATAAGGGAAGAATTCTGACAAAAATTCACTTCCTTTCGTTCTTTTTTGATGAATATATCTATGAATATTAATTAAGTTTCACATGTCATAATATGATAAGTTTTGGTTACTTAACTACTTTATACTGCATAGCTGTGATGAAAAAATGAAAAATGATGATTGGCACTTCAAACCTTAACACTTCAGAAAAAGGGAGCTTTTCCAAAACCAAGCAGGGGATCTGAGGGTTCTTTCCCAGAAAATTAGTATCTGGAGATTTTTCCATTTTTGATGTAAAAATGTGTGAATTGTCAGAAATGAATGGTGGTGACTGGGGAGTTGATGTACTCCAAAAGGGAGCACCATGGAAAACAACCCATTAAATCACTCAAAAATAAATACCGGATGCGGGCTTTGAATCCCTGCTGATTTGATTTGTGGCAGGGGTGATTCTGATTCTAGATGAAAAGGCTCCATGGCAGGCTCCACCAGGTCCAGGGGCAGTCCTGGCTCCCGAAGGACTAGCTGGTGCAGAGAGCGAATGATGTCTTAATTTCCGTGAATTATGGAAGTTGTCGGGCAAAAAAGTGCCACAGCCAAGATTTGAAGTTCCTCAACAGAATATATCAGAAAATCTCTGCAATGAAATAGTACTGAGCTTCATTAAAGTTCAAATGGCAGTAAGTCATTTCCACCCCCCTCCACATTACAGCACATTTTTAATTACAATTTTTGATCAACTGGCTGGGTGTGGGTGGCTTCCACGCGACTGCGAGTTTGACGCCTCCCGGTGACCCTCCGAACTTCACATGAAGACACGTGCATGTAACGCAGAAGAATGAAGCCGGACGTTCCACACAACCCCCCCCCCCC
>NC_137195.1:3873359-4000859 GCF_960531495.2 Zeus faber
TTACTCCAAAGGTGACTTACGCAGCCATCAGGGGGAATTAGGGGCTCAAGGACACTACAGCGGGCTATCAGGATCCGGGGATTGAACCGGCAACCTTCTGATGATTAGACAACCCGCTCGCCCTCCTACAGGTTATGGTATGAATGACGTTGTGAATGACGCTCTGTGTAGCTCGGGATTGGCTGAACCACCTTTGGCTCCAACCGGGTGTAGTACTCACAGTTGACCACCAGGGTTGCAAAGGTGGAGGCGTCACCCAGAGCACTCTTGGCTTCCACCCTGTAGAGCCCAGCGTCAGCCACAGAGCACCTGACAGGACAGAATGAGGAAGAGATTCACCAACAGGTCGTTCAACAATACCTTGACTTTTAGCACAAGCGGTCGGGACGGACTTTATTTTGTTTTACAATTCAGCGACAGTCGGGGTCGAGGTTGCCTTTTTCATATTATTTGATCTCAGATCCCCCCCCCCCCCCCCCCCCACCTCGGCGCTTCACCCCTACCCCCTCCCACCCTCCCAAACCTCTGGGAGATCTTCAATTTTTCATTACGGAGCCGTGTGCAGGAAAGGGGCGTCGGGTATTTTTTTTTTGGTCCTTCTGTTCATTTAAATATTATCTCATTGCTGATTGGTCCATTGACTCCCACTCAAGGTTGATGCGAACACAATGAACGCAATATTTAGCTTGGGTTTTCCGTTTGTTTTCAGTCTTCATTATTATACTGTAATTGTACGGTCATTAATTAAGCAGTTGTTGGAGATGGATATAAAACGCGCGAAACAAAAAGCCTATTTTCTGGTGGTGTGGGCAGGAAGAACAGCTGGACCCCAGCGTCGCTTCATAGTGGATGCACCTGTTCATGCCCCATTAGAACAGAATACAAAAACCTCCACTAGTCCAGATCCAACTGGCAAATTGGCATAAACAACGAACAGCTGATAACAGCGTCTCGTTACCGCAGCGACGCCCTGCTGGCTACGTATATAATGGACGCCCAGCAGTAACAGCAAACGGCCCACCTGCACGGCCCTGATCCAGAATTGATGTTACATCCTCATGGATTATTTTTGTTTTGATCGATCTCACATCAGGCCCCTTCAGTGGACACAGCCACAGCATTTATGAGACCATTCGACACCGGCTGTGGGGTTGCCGCGCGCCCCTTCCAATACCTTAACGCCCTGCATTGGAAAATAAATGCTGCGTCCCACACTGAGTCGATAAGGGACGTGATCTGTCCTGCATTTCCGTACATGTCGTTTCATATAAACACATCATTTGATTAGATTCAACTGATTGTCATTGCACAGAGTTCAAGTACTGAGGCAACAAAATGCATTTCACATCCTAGTAACTGACGTAGCGAGGAGCAGTGGGCTGCATGTAGCGGCGCCCGGGGAGCAGTCAGGGGGTTTAGTGTCTTGCTCAAGGGCACATCCGCACGCTACCAGGAGAAGCCGGGGATCGAACCGGCAGCCTTCCGACTAGACGACCCGCTCTACCTCCCGAGGCACTGCCCCCATGAACCCTCTATGCGGTGGTTCAGGGCCACAACCGAATGCAATTTGCGCCTGACCGCTCCCTCTCCATGCGCGATGGAGACTTGGAGCGGGAGCGATCGGGGCGGCGCAAGCTCCGGCCCGCCGCGAGCTCCGGCCCGCCGCGAGCTCCGGCCCGCCATCATCTCCACAGAGAAGGTGGCGACCCGAGCCAGCGGCGGGGATCCGCTGTTCAGATATTCAAAGCTCGAAACGAGGATTTTTTTACCCGACCACCGACCTTCTGATCTCCAGCGAGTGGAGACCAAATGAATGCTTGAAAGCGCGGTTCCAGGGCTGGCCGGATCTCTGCAGCGGCACGCCGTCCTTGTACCTGGGAGTTCAAAAGAAGAGCCCGGATAAATAATAAGTGTAGCTCCTGAATACCGACACAAAACAGGACGACAGTCGGGCCGCGGCGCTGCGGGGCAGACAAAAGGAGACCTTCGATCTCCCGCTCCGTCCCCGGTGGGGGCCGAGAGCCGCGTGGTGGAGCCGACCCAGGAGACACAAGGCATCGGAGATGGTTAAACTCACCGGCCACAGCTTTGGTTCATGAATACTGAACGCACGCACGCACACACACACACACACACACACACACACACACGCACACACACACACACACACACACACACACACACACACACACACACACACACGCACACACACACTTTTCATCCACTTGTCTCTTAGCAACCCTCTCATCAGGGTCGGCAGTTTGCGCCGGTAATTTCGACCCCATCACCACGTCTGCACTGGGCTCAGGTGCTAGAGGTGTGGCCGATGAAAGAGGTGAGGTCAGCTGCCGGCAGCGGGCGGAGCCTCTGTGCTTTTTGTTGCTGTGTGCGTCTCTCACATTCAGTTGAATAACAATAATAATAATATGTGTGATATGAATTCCTATTTTTCCTCAAACAGAGTTTAGTGACTGCTTTCTGTGATGCACATGAAATACCACAATCAAATCAATGAAAGTGACCAATAGGATAAAGAAATACTAAAAATAATGGACGATAACGACTGTGCCCAGCTTAACGGTGAAAAATGATCCGACCTTGAGTCGATAGAAAAAACAGAAATCCGTTGACATGACGTATAGGTTCGATTTTCCGAGCCGGGTCTTAAAATGTTTAACAGCTCAGAGCTGAACCTCTCTTAAAAACGCGTTTTTTTCTTGTACGCCTCACGTAAATCAATTTGAAGCGTCTTTGCGTGTGAAGCATGCTGCACAAATGACCTTCCTAAATGACCTTGTCTTTCCTAAAAGACCTTGACTTTCCTAAATGACCTTGACTTTCCTAAAATACCTTGTCTTTCCTAAATGACCTTGACTTTCCTAAATGCCCTTGTCTTTTCTAAATGACCTTGTCTTTCCTAAATGAAATTGCAGGTGAGAGGGTGCGGCCGCCGGGAGTGGGCGGGGGCTGCTCACCAGGTGACCCGCGGGGCCGGGCGTCCCTCTACGGTGCAGCAGAGGATGACGCCCATGCCCTCCCAGACGGTGTGGGCCCTCAGAGGGATGGAGAAGTCCGGGGCCTTCCGTCTCAGGAGCTCCAGGTACCTCTGCCGAGCCGACGCCTTCTCCTCCGCCTGCGGAGATGCGCAGGGGGGGGTAGATCAATGTTATCCTACCACGTCTTTCACCGGAGTCGCCGTAAAACAAAGGTTCGCTTGTATCTCGGGACATTTTTGTGGTCGGGATGAATCATGGAGGGTCGTCCCGAGGTATAACTGCCGACGACGTGGGATCTGAAATATTAGAGGCATTTCGTCTGGCAAGTTTAGCGTTTAGCCTCCGTACTTGCAGTAATATTTCATGGCCACACTCCTTGTCGTGGATTGTGCTTATTTAAAGGACCATATAATTCAGTGTTTAATGTTCAATGATCAAGCTGCTGCTGTGTACAATATAACCAGACTCAGGTCGGACCGGTCGCTGGGAACTTAAATGTATTCAGTAAAACAACTCCGTCGAGCATAATCTAACAGAATTACTTGCCTACAACAGTTGGATCTGGTCCGTCAGCTTATTTGAGATTCATGTTCCTCAGTTGACGGACGCAACAAACCTGCCGGTGCAGCATCTACAGAACCCTAGCGCGGCAGGGACACCCGGTGCCTTTGACGTGACGGGCGGCCTCAGAACCAAAGTTCTTTAACGTTCATTCGTTCTCCTGACGAGTGGCGGCGCGGCCGCGAGATGGGCCCTCACCTTCCTGCGCAGGGAGGCGCGGTCGGCCCGGCAGCGAAGCAGCCGCTGGTTCCTGAGGACGTCCAGCTCCACCTTCTCAGCTTCATTCCCGAACATGGTCCACTTGTCCCGGTGGTACTCTTCGTCAGCCGCCAGGGTCTCCTTCAGGACCTCCCTGGTGGGACCACATGCAGAGTCCTGAGCCAGCCCCTTGACATGCACGTTGAGGTTACGAATATAGGAATATTCAAGTGATATTGGCTATTTCGGCAGCAGCGCATGTAAAAGCCATGTTAACATCGAGGCCGCAATATGAGAATGATATTCTGATCACCCTGTCCTCCTGCGCTGCTAAAAGTACTGAATTATTTATTAAAGTTCAGGGTCACTCATTTTCAAACCTTTTTTTAACCACCACATGGTTTACTAGCAACACAACCTGTGGTGGCTTACACTACAACAGCAGTGTTAGACACGAGTAGCAGTGAGCTGGCAGTATGTTGGTGACGGGTCTGCTCTCGCCTCAGAATCTTCAAAATGCCGACGCTAATAAGCTTTTACAAAAACGTGTTCAAACATCTGGAACGATCTCCATGTGCCGCGACTCATGACGCTCATGCCAATCCGAGTCCCACGCAGTTTAGAAAATAATTCCATCCATTCATCTTTATTTGCCCAAGGTGGGTGTGGTCCACCTTGCCCTGAGCGTGCCAAAGAAACCTCCCAGTGCCGGGGGCCAAAGCGCATCTGTGATCTGCTCCTTCCGTATGAACCGTACGAACCACCTCCACCGCGGACGCCATCCACATCCTCAGACCTTCTATCTGTTGCCTTCAAGGCTGCACGGGCCAGGTCTCTACTCAGGACAGAACATTTCCTCGACCCATGATTGCTTGCCCCTTTCCCAGGGGCACATTTTGCGCAGATCATTTACCATATAAGCAAACTCACTTTGAATGTAATGAACGAAAAGAAAAACATGCGACATGCGCTGAAGCACAGCAGAAGAAACACTCCACACTCCTTCCTCCTTCTCTGTCAAACGGACATTTACAGTCCATGCGTAGTGTTCACGACCACCAGAGCAACAGTATTCATACACAAGCATGTGCATAGAAGTACGTGCGCTTGCTATTTCACACACACACACACACACACACACACGCAAGCACGCGCGCGCACACACACACACACACACACGATATCTCTTGTTCCCCCAGAGGAGAAGGACACAGGGATCTACTCTACCTCTACCTCTACTCCACCTCTACCTCTACTCCACCTCTACCTCTACTCTACTCCACCTCTACCTCTACTCTACTCCACCTCTACCTCTACCTCTACCTCTACTCCACCTCTACCTCTACCTCTACTCCACCTCTACCTCTACTCTACTCCGCCTCTACCTCTACCTCTACCTCTACCTCTACTCCACCTCTACCTCTACCTCTACCTCTACTCTACTCCACCTCTACCTCTACTCTACTCCACCTCTACCTCTACTCTACTGTACTCCACCTCTACCTCTACCTCTACTCTACTCCACCTCTACCTCTACTCTACTCCACCTCTACCTCTACTCTACTCCACCTCTACCTCTACCTCTACTCCACCTCTACCTCTACTCTACTCCACCTCTACCTCTACCTCTACCTCTACTCCACCTCTACCTCTACTCTACTCCACCTCTACCTCTACTCTACTCCACCTCTACCTCTACTCTACTCCGCCTCTACCTCTACCTCTACCTCTACTCCACCTCAACCTCTACTCTACTCCACCTCTACCTCTACTCTACTCCACCTCTACCTCTACCTCTACCTCTACTCCACCTCTACCTCTACTCTACTCCACCTCTACCTCTACTCTACTCCACCTCTACCTCTACTCCATCTCTACGTCTAGTCTACTCCACCTCTACCTCTACTCTACTCCACCACTACACTGTAGTGGAATCAAGACTTAAATCACACAGCATGTGGGGCCGCAAGCCGTGGGATTAGCAGGTGGCCGAGCCTCTTGAAGGCGGGAGAAGAACTGGAGGCAGGCATGTCGCCGGGGGAGAGTGTGAACGGAGGAGAGGCACCTTAAGGAGGCGGCGGGCGGTGCAGGCGGCTGAAGCTCATAACTGTCAGGTGGAGGGTTTTTTATTTTTACTTTGGGGAGCGGTGGAGGTGATGCCAGCCGCCGTGACTTCCTGTTCCCTCGCTTTCCTCTCACACGCTCTCCAAGCCCCTCATCCCACATCCTGCAGCGCTGCTTTCAGCCTCCGCCCGTCTACACCACCTGCCCACTGTCACTTTGCTTCATTATGGAGGGACCGTAGCACAACAGCCCACTGTGACATGGAGGCCCAGAGCAAGGGGTGAAAACAATATTTATATTTCTTTATTTTAGATTTTGTTATTTACACACACACACACACACACACAAGCAAAAAGACCAAGGAAAGCAGATGCATGGGCTTGATTTTTTATGCTTCATGATGGTTAATCATAATGGTTTAATGGTTAAGATTTGAATATTAAATATGAGTAATTCATTCCGAATATATAAATACATTACTCTTAAATCAATCAATCAATCAATCAATCAACCAATCAATGAGTATTTTAAAATATAAAAATGAATGTTAGGTTTTTTTTTCCTTTCTTCTTATTTTTCTTATGTCCAATACACAAACCTGGTAAAATGTACACATATCAGGGTATTTAAATAAATAAATAAATAAGTATTTATTTGGGCATAAATACCCCAAAACCCATGAAAATAAACTATTTGGAAGGGGGCCAAACAAAATGTCTTCCCGATGCGCTCTCTCCGTAATCCCGCCCTGACAATACCGATGGTGCTTTCCGCCTCTGGAGATAAAAATCTCCATTTTTCCCGGTTGTCAGATCTGTTCCATTTTTTTGTTGTTGTGGTGTTTTGCTGGAACAAAGCAGAGCACGGCCCACAAATCCCGGCTCTCGCTGAAGAGGGAGGAGGTCCGCGCCGGCACCGCTGAGCATCCTGGAGTGGAATCGGCATTAAACCCCGAGGAAGATAAGGCGTGACCCAGACGAGGCAAGGTGCCCTCGCACGGGGGGATTTGGCTGAAGTAAATCATGTCAGGAGACGCCGCCCCCGCCCGTCCTCCACCACCTGAGCATCTTCAGCGCGGGAATCGGGAATTATTTTTAGTCGGGCGGCATCCTCTCCATGACAGCCGGGCCTTAAGCCCCTTCCCTCGCCTCCAGACACCGGGGGTCTTTAAATAAAAAAAGATGTTCCGTAGGCATCATCGTGGAAATCCTCTTAGCTCTTCACTTTGATGGGCTCTGAACCCCAATTCTCTCTGATGCGCCTCCGAGCGTTACGGACGCTGGGATGTCAACACCCTCCTCCCGCGCCAGGAGTGCAATTCCCCGGGTTCTTTTCATGGGGGCTTGACAGCGGGGGGAGAGGCGCCGGGGCGTTTCTCAAATCCGGCGTCGTTGCCGCTCGGCGGCAGCTCCCTGTTTTACGGCGCCTCGGCTCCGCCCGCGGCTGAAGACGAGGCTCCGTCGCCCTCGTCGCGCCTAAAACACCTTAAATGAGGCTGATTGCTGAGGGAGGAAATACGTCATCATCAGGTCAAATGTATGAAGATACTAGTTATAACAACGATGATGCCGACCACCCGGGTCGACGCGGAGTGATCGAAAAACAAGGTTTTAGGTAAAAAATACCAGAGTTTCCTTCAATGACTGTGGAGCAAATGTGGTCATTGTTGATCAATCATTACTAGTTAATAACTTCTCAGCGTACTTCATACTTTAGTCAATTACACTTCTATTATCGTTTGGGGTGTCAGGATTGTGATTCGAGAGTCGAAACGAGCGTTGGATTTCCAACCTTGAAATCACGACTACTTCCTGGCGTTCTCGGGGGTAATATTGTCCAACACGGCCGCCATATTGGTTGTCAGCTTGGAACCGACTTTCATGAGGCCGCGTTTGGAGTTCGGAGGGCCGAGGTCGGCCGCGCTGCGCCGCGTCCCTCAACGATCACGCCAGGGCTGCAGGGACGACGTTAGAATACCACAAAAACAATTACAATCAAGTTCCATTTAATTTCCTCCAGTTTGTGGCGGAGGGAACACCAATTTTGGGAGAGACATCCCCGGTGACGGCATGCCGAGTCGGCGTCGGCAGAGATGCACCGAGCGTCTCCGTCTCCTCCGGCGTTTCAATGCAGAGTGCACCTTTCACCGGGAATCACGCCGGTGCGGCGACGGAAGTGGGACATAAACCCAACCATTGCGCTGAGTGCGGGCGGGATATGTTCAGGGGCAATCTGCGGTCTACTCCGCAGCAGCAGGAAACGGAGTAAATTAAATACATCGAGAGTTATTATTTGCTTTGTTTTGAGAAAAGATGGCTCTGATCCGAGCTGCAGGTAGTAATTTGCCTTTTACTGCCCGGGCTCCCCTCTGGAAAAAATAGCATCCACTTTTCTTTGCTTATTTTGGTGACTAACTTAAAAGTAGCGTAATACGTAACTTATTGTTTATTATTCAAAGTTATGTTTTTATAAAGCTCTTAACTGTTTAGGTGTGTTGTTACTGTGTGGTATTCTGATATTTTTGCAATTTTTGGTAAATTTTAATATTCAAATAAAAGTTACTTATTCAGAAACAAGTGTTTTCCTTGACAAATCAAGACTTGAGAGTCAGACAACGGCGCAGCCGTCAGTGCTGAAAAAAAAAAGTTTAAATCCAAAATGGGATCGAATGGTGGATTTGGAGAATCACGACACCCCAAATTGTTATGAAAGCACACGGTCGGTATTTTATGCCACATTTGGCATTGAGTGCACTTGTTCCCAATCAATACAATGTTCAAAGTTGACCCTCTATCTTCGAGGGAGGTGGAGCCACGCCCCCCGGCGGCTCTGCTCGCTCTCCACCGAGGGCGTGAATCAAACAGAGCCCCACGCCGACGCCACATCCCCAGGGCGGCCGGACGGGGCACAAGCATCACTTCTCAGCGGTTAACAGCCCGAGGGGCAACACGCCAACCAGAGCTTGACACAAGTCCTCTTTCTCAAACAGAGCGCGGAGGGCGAGCGCGTGGAGGTGACTGCTGATGGAGCCGATGGAGCCGAAGGAGCCGATGGAGCCGACGGAGCGCCGGGTCCCATTGACTTTCATGAGGAGGCCCGCTCGGCCCGGCGAGGAGGAGTTTCGGGAGGAGCGTCGCTGCCGGGAGGGGCTGACGAGACGGAATGAAGGGGGTGAGAGTTTTCTCGTGGATGGAGGATCTGAGTTTGACCCGGAGTGCGGCCGATCGCCTTGAAGCGGAGCGCTGTGGTCACGACTATGGGATGTTTCAAAAATAAATCTGTCTCAAAAGCAATTTAAAAAGGGCCTGGTGTTAAAGCCCGGGTGCGCTGAATTCGGTCTTTAACAACAGGAGGGCTGCAATGGCAACACGTCCTTCGAAGGTCAAGAACATCAATCCAATACCCCCCCCTAACCCAACACCCTCACCCACCCACTCCACCACCCACCCCCACCACCCCCACAGTGTCTCCCGTCCATCAAACCTCTCGGTTCCAGCCGTCGACTGATCACATAAAGTGGACAGTGCCTCCTCGCTCCCTCACGCAGACGATGTTCCGAAGCCAAAAACATGGCCGACCTGCCGGTTCTGCAAAGTGAATTTGAGGAAGCGAACTTGGCGGCACGGCACAGACACTCATTCATCTTTATGTGGTTTGTGCTCTAGTCGCTCGGTTGCGGGTTGCGCTGAAAAGGTGTCCCGGAAACAGCCGGCGCGGAGCCCGCGTAGGAGGGGCCAATTTGCTTTAAAAAAAACAAATCCCTGACCAATCGGGGAGCGGGGCTCGGGCCAGTGGGAGGAGCCAGGACAATGACAATAGTAAACAATAACAACGACTGGAAGGATGCGACGAAAAAATAACTGTTAAATAACTAGCTAAAAATAACTTTTTCAAAACATGAGCCCTGCGTAGCCCACTCAGGGGTGCCGTCCGTCGTGGTGGTCTGGCGGTGGGACCGGAAGGCGGTCCGCGCGCCATGCACTCACCACGTTCTGTGGCGAGGGAAGTGGACGTCCAGAACCTCCTTCACCGACATCAGGTCGCCGGGGATGATGGGAAAGAAGTCGGCGTAGGAGGCCTCCTCATCGCTGTTCGGTCAGAGACGTGAGGATAAAACAGAAGTTAAGACCCTGGTTAATGGAAACTGAGCAAATCAGAGGTGTACACTCGTAAGGTAAGATAAGATAAACCTTTGTTAGTCCCACACAGGGGAAATTTACAAAAGAAACATTATATTAAACCTTATACATTTCTATAATAGAATTTCTATTATACATTTCTATTATAGAAACATCCATTCACACTAACATTAGGCTACTCTATAGAATCCATAGAATTTGCATATTTTTTACACCTTTTACAGGAGTCAACCGTACAATAACTATTTTGACAGTATCAACAGTAAAACATGTCTCCCTATCACCTTAATTCCCTCCGATTTTTTCCGATTTAGATTTGGGGTCATTTAGCCACATTCAACTGTGAGAGCCAAAATATGCACTTGGTGAAATTATTTTCTATTTTTCCAGAATAACTTGCGATTAGGTACTTTAGGTCATTTAGGTCACAACAAAATCAATTTGACATTGATTTCCTTCATCTTCTCACCACTGATAATGCTAGTTGACAACACTAACAACACACCTGCCCCGCTGTTCCACATCTCACCACCAGGGGCTGCCACACATCTGGCAAACACGGCACCGACGGGATAAAGACTGCCCTGACATAATTCACCCGGCGTCTCACTCTTCTGTTTAAAATCACAAACGGTGGCTGAAAGGCACATTCAAACCAAGCAGAAGCACTTTCAAGGAGGATTTTGGGGTTTGTGGGTTCGTCAGCGATGGGAAGTAACTTAATATAATTACTTGGTTTCTGTATTTAATACTCATACTGAAGTGCACGGTCTGAATACTTCTTCCACCACTTGACTTAGAACTCCTCCACACGTACACAGGTTTTTTTTCACAAACACATTTTTTTCTCTCTTTCTGAATTTCCTGTCCACACCGGCGGTGTTATCGAAAACATCTCCGTCCACATGAGAATCCAAAAAGGGTGGAACTGGTTGAAGCAGCCAGGACGTGAGGGGGCGACAGGACCTGACGTCAAACTCCACAGAACAACATTGGGAGCATGAGCATTGACCAGCACGGCACGGCAAACTCTGAAGCGCAGACGGAGAGGTGGCTTGAGAAGTACTGGGGTGGGTGTATTTATACTGGTCAGCACGGCGGTGTCATGATGAAGCAACGCTGCTTGTAAAGGTGGAGTTCAACGGCGGTGACCAGACATCCCGGTTTGTCTGGGACTGTCCCGGTTTCAAGCTCCCGTTCCACACGGCGTTGTTTTTGTTTTATTCAATTACAATAAAAACACCTACAATAAAAACACTGTTACTATTGTTGCAATAAAAAACTGTTATTATTGTAACAATAAAAACACTGTTATTATGGTTACAATAAAAGCAATGTTATCATTGTAACAATAAAAAACTGTTATTATTGTTGCAATAAAAAACTGTTATTATTGTAACAATAAAAACACTGTTAATATTGTTACAATAAAAACAATGTTATTATTGTAACAATAAAAACACTGTTTTTATTGTTGCAATAAAAACTGTTATTATTGTAGCAATAAAAACACTGTTATTATTGTTACAATAAAAACACTGTTATTATTGTTACAATAAAGACACTGTTATTATTGTTACAATAAAGACACTTATTATTGTTACAATAAAAACACTGTTATTATTGTAACAATAAAAACACTGTTATTATTGTTGCAATTAAAAAAAACTGTTACGGGGAGGGGGGGACGCACAGCGGACCACGCCCTGGTCAGCGGCGCTGCCGAACTTTTAATTTTTTTATTTTTAAAAAGATGAAGAATATGACACATACACAAACACACAGGATATTTACGGGAACATACTGAACATGAAACCCAGCAGTAGCAGCCACACGTAGACACACCAGGAGGCCACCGCTGTTTGCAGCTTCCTGCCACAGGCTCAATGTGCAAAACAACAATTGTGTGAACGTAGGTCATGACATCATCGTTTGGTCAAACCTCCATTGCACTGTCCACACCAATACACAGGAAACCGTGTTCTGAAAAAATCTCCGCCGTGGAAGGAGTTTTTCAAAAGCTTTGTTTTGGGTGTGTCCTGAAACGCTGTTTTGGTGTGCATGGAGTCTCAAGGCCTCACAAGAAGCCCCTCACCTATTATGTAAAACTCACCCTTTCAGTGCTTGTGCACGTACGTTCGGGTCCCAGATGGAACTACGACCACACACACAGTGTGGAGTAAGACAAACCCAGTCGCTGCCCTGATGAACTGTACGTCACTTCAGTGGAATTGGAACCGCCCCCATCTGAGTCACCCCACCCACACCCAGTGTTGCCAGATTGGGCCAAGTTGGGTGACTTTTGGGCTGGTTTGTGAGGCCACCGGTGGTTTTTTGTTTCCTTTTACAAGAGAGAGGAAGCGTGTCCCCGTGCCCCCTTCCGGCAAATAAAAGCTGTCTTTTTTTATTGGAGGTGGATTGTACTTTACCTTGTTTCCCTATGAAATGAAACAAAATAAGCACAGTGAGTTTGCGCTCCGCTCTGTGTTTCTCCAAACAAATCCTTGGATGAATTTATTTGATTTGTTTTACTTTATTTCCTGATGTTTCCTTAATAAAATGAAACAAAAAAAGCCTCGAGCCCCGCTCGCATCCCACGCTGCTCCGGAAACAGCTGTGAAAGGGGGAACAAACTTTTAAATGAGACCTTGTAGATCTAATAGTGAAGATTCAGTAACTGGATTGCTGATTTCTCGCCTCAGATTTGTTCAGAAACAACATTTTGGTGAACTGATGAGGTTAAATCAGTGAAAGTTTATAGAGAAATACAACGGAATCTGGAGAAAACCTCAAACTGCATTGGCTCACAGAACTTGGGCCTCGGTAGGGAGGCTCCTCCTGCTGAGACAGAGCGTCAAGAGAACAATGGAATTAGAGGCATGTCAGAATGGCTAGAATGCATAATCTGGGTGGTATTTCAGTAAAAATCTTCAAAAACATGTTTTGGGGAACTCACAGACCAATATTAACTTGTGTAAAAGGAGCAATAATAGTCCTTTAACAGAAATACCACAAAATAGGAGGAAAAGGTTCTTGATTAACAGTTCCACCATCAATCACTGAAATAATAGGAGGGGGGTGGGGGTTGGCACCATTTGTCCAGAACATCCACCAACAATAAAATATTATTTTAAAAAGATTTGAATCAAAATTAATTATTAAATAAAAACATAATTGTAGTATAGACTTAGACTTTATCTTTCAAACTGAGCTCAGAATTCACAGCAACAAAAACACAGCGCTTTTTCTCGCTCATAGTCACGAAAATTAATCTATTGAATCTTGTCCCGGATTATGATCGCCCGACTTTTTCCCTGCTTCTCCTAACGACATTTAAACGAATAAATATGAATGGGGAGATTTATTTATTTTAATTTAATTTTTTATTTACCCTGTGCTTTCATGCTGGACATACAACACAGAGTATTCATTCCATTGCATCGAGGACAGAGTTGGTCAGCAAGTGGAGTTCAACTTCTCACCTGCAATTCAACTCTTTCAATTTTTAAATCCATTGGTTTAAATTTTGTTCTATCACAAAATAAAACCAGCATACTGATTTCGCTTTTTCTATGTTGAGTGGGCTATTCAATTCAATGTTGGGCAAGAATAGGGATAAAGGCTCATAGTCTCGGTTTGAATTTCATTCATACATGCAATTTAACTGGATATAAATATCAGCGTTTGCACGCCTGTGTAACCATCAGCCAGTGCGGTAAACATTTCCATGGTAACAGCGAGCTCCACCAATCAGAGACGTCGCTATTACACTTCGGAT
The DNA here is from genome assembly GCF_960531495.2 of Zeus faber. Taxonomy (NCBI): domain Eukaryota; kingdom Metazoa; phylum Chordata; class Actinopteri; order Zeiformes; family Zeidae; genus Zeus; species Zeus faber. The sequence goes on from NC_137195.1 coordinate 3,887,096, forward strand.
TATGGGAAGTAGTCTCCATGACATCATTAATAAGACATATTTTTCTTAAAACAAGGTTGATATCATACAGACTTGTGGACTTCTACAGGAACAAAAACAAATGATTATATACATTGCGTAATATTTACGTCATTTATAAAAATTTCAAACCCTAACGCTAAACCTTAACTCTTTACATTTACCAGACGCTTTTATCCAAAGCGACTTACAATTGTTCAAACACCGACGGACGCCGCCATCAGGAGCAATTAGGGGTTAAGTGTCTTGCTCAAGGACACTACAGCATGCTAGCAGGAGGAGCCTGGGATCGAACCAGCAACCTTTAGATCACTAGACCACCAGCTCTACCGCCTGAGCTACCAACTCTTAAAACTACACAAACTACAATTCCGCGCCACTTTGCAATGCATCTCGATGAAATTGCATCATAGGTAAAGTAGTTATAGTATTATATTATGAAAAATGACATGCATGTGTTACTAGGGGTTCATTTGATCAGGAAATATACAAGCGTTAGAATTTACATGTGTGATTTGCGAAGCGCAATTATTTATAAACATTTCAAACCCTAACCCTAACCAACTACAAAAACTACAATTCCATGCTGTCATGCATCTTGATGCAATTGCCTCATGGGTATAGTAGTTGAAAACCAAAACTAAAAATACAACTGAAAAGGACACATTTATGGGTGAATAATGACATGCAAGTGATACTTGGGGTTAATTTGGTCGGGGAATGCATCTGTGTTGTCAGAATATACATATGTAATTTGCATTCCCTGAATTATATGTTAGGCCATTTTAAGTGGTGCCCCCCATTAACACTACCACCCCTCTAAGAGTACATGTCCAGAGCTGTCCAAAACAGTTGACCTCATTTGGGTAGCTCCTTTAATTACTGAGGTATTGGGATAAAAATAAGACTTGTCAAGATGGCGGCAGGCTCGGCTGCAGCGGCTCATGGCTCTCCAAATTGAGCCTTCTATGGCTGTCTACATTTCACCAGATGCTAACGTTAGCAGAGCTCAGGCTCACCTGTTAAACTGTATAAATAAACAGCAGCATGCTCATCCCGACATCATGGCCAGGGACTTGAATCAAGTACAGTGGAGCCTCGTCGTACGACTGCATCTACTTACCACTAATCCAAGACACCAGCAGCGATAGTCGCCAACATTTGTATCGACTTGCGACCGACTGCTCCAAGATACGACCGTGGAAATTTGCAGTTGGCGCGTCGGTGGCCAGTCAGCAGTCAGTCAGTCAGCAGTCAGCCAGCAGTCAGTCAGCAGCCAGTCAGCAGCCAGTCAGCAGTCAGTCAGCAGCCAGTCAGCAGTCAGTCAGCAGCCAGTCAGCAATCCGTCAGTCAGCAATCAGTCAGCAGTCTGCCAGCCAGCAGTCAGTCAGCAGTCAGTCAGCAGCCAGTCAGCAGTCAGTCAGTCAGTCAGCAGTCAGTCAGCAGTCAGTCAGCAGGCGACCTCCATGGTGTGTGCAAGTAGTTCGTGGCTTATCCATATTGTTTTCATATTTACTGTGTTTGTTCTGTGTATTTTGTTTATTTTCACCTTCATGATGTCATCATTTAGATGGGAAAAATTGCTTCGACCTACGACTATTTTAACATACGACTGTTCTTATAGAACCAATTACAGTTGTAAGTCGAGGTGCCCCTGTATACTTAAAGACAGTGCTTCCTAAATTCGTCCAATAAGTGTTCTACTGGGACAAAAAATACAAAAGAAATACACGTGTATTCCAACATTAAACATGCATATAGTCGCACCTCTCCCTCACCTCCCATTGCTCCTTAACCCGGCATACACCCCCTCAGCAGGAAAACAAAGCCAAACACAAAGACTACAAAAACGTGGCCTGAGGGAGCCCTTTCTCAGCTACAGGACCGCTTTGCACAAACAGAAGGAATGTATGCGAATACAACAGGACTGAGAGAAATACACAGAAACAGTACTGTTCTACATCAAGAGCTGGGCTGACAATGTCACTGTTGACAAATGTTTCCGGGTGTGTCCCAACCAGAAACAGTGGATGACAAGCAAGTCCAGACACTTCTCAGGGACCACCACGCCGCATGCAGGTCATGTGATAGGGCCCTGCACAGCACTGCTGGAGCCGACCTGAGGAGGAGCGTCAAAGATGCCGCCGAGGCCTAAATGAGAAAAATGGACGACCATCTCACAGACAATGACCCACAGCGGAAGCGGCGGGGAATACAGCACATCACAAACTATAAGGGCAGCAACCCTGTGACTGTCAACGCCTCCGCCTTGCAGGCAGAGGAACTGAACTGTTTCTTTGCTCGCTTTGAGGTAAAAAGGCCAACACAGTTACACTGCCTCCACCAGCCTCCGGCACCCACAGGCTCACTCTGCAGGAACACAATGTGAGACCTCGACCTCGAGAGGTCGGTGAACCCGAGGAAGGCCGCGGGTCCTGACGGTGTACCCGGGAAAGTACTTCAAGAATTTCATCTCAGGGGTCTTCAGAGAGCTCTTTAATCTTTCCCTTACTTACACAAGCCATCATCTCACCCTGCCTAAAGTCAGCCTTCAACATCCCTGTACCCAAAAAGCCATCGACCATCCCAACGATACAGACCAAGCCCTCTCACATCAGGAGTCATGAGGTGTTTTGAGAGACTGATCTCACAGGACATGAAAAACCAGCCTCCCTCCCACTTTTGACCCACATCAGTTTTCATAAAGAGCATATAGGCCCACGGAAGATGCTGCGACCATAGCTCTTCACATAGTCACTTAGAACACAAGGTGGAGCTATGTAAGGATGCTCTTCATGCACTTAAGCTCAGCATTCAATACAGTCATTCCAGAAATACTATACCCTTCCCCACCTGCACCTGGATGAAGGACTTCCTCACTAACCGTCCACAAATTGTTAAACCTGGCCCCCACCTTTCCTCCACCCTCAAGCTCAGCACCAACTCTCCAGAAGGCTGTGTGCTGAGTCCATTACTCTCTGTTCCATACGGCTATGATTGCACTTCAACCCACCCCAACAACACCATCATCAATTTGCAGATGACACCACCGTAGCCGGACTTATCTCAGGAGGAGACGAGTCGGCCTGCAGCGGTGACACTGTGGTGCTCAGTAAACGACCTGACACAGAACACCACAAAAACAAAGGAACTCATCATTGACTTCAGGAAGGACAGAGCCGGCCCCGCCCTACTTTACATCAGTGGGGACCGCGTGGAAAGGGTTCCCAACTTGAAATTTCTGGGAACCCACATCTCTGAGGACCTTTCCTGATCTGAACAGCAGCGATCACACCTCCTGAGAGTGCGCAGGAAAAACAGTCTGGGAGAAAAGCGGTGAGTGGCCTTCTACCGTTCATCCATGGAGAGTGTACTGCGTACTGTACCTCAGGGCGGTACTCCGACTGCTCGGCAGCAGACAGGAGAGCTCTTCAGAGGGTCATCAACACCGCGCAGAAAATCATCGGCTGCCCTCTGCGCTCCCTGGAAAGCAGCTCCAGCTCCCGCTACCGTAGCAGAGCCAAAAACATTCTAAAGGTCTCTTCTCATCCTGGACACCACTGGTTTGACCTGTTGCCCTCTGGCAGCCACTACAGGTCCATCAAAGCACGGACCACCAGACTTAAGAACAGTTTATTTCCCTGGGCCAAAAGCCGATAAACTCCAACAAGTACTGAATGACCCCTGACGTGCAATATGATGGGCAATAATTAAATGCATTGTAGTGGAATGATTACATTTATTCCAGTGCAACACGTACACTTATTTTAGTAAAAAATGATATCGTATTTATTTATTCAACTTTCTACTACTATTTTAGAATTTGTGTTGTTGGCTGTGGTTGTTTGTTTGCTCAGGTTGTTTTGTTCTGTTATGTTTTTGTTTCTCTGTGTCTTTTAATGCACTCATCAGGAGTAGCGCTCCTAGTTTGGATGTATTCTATACAATGACAATAAGGCTCTCTGAAGTGACCTTTCCAAAATGTGTTTGGTTTTGTTCTACCACAAAGTAAAACAAAAATCTGATTTTATTCCATTTAGATTGTGAATGGTTTTGGAATACACTGCCATGGCAGGGTTGGATTTTATTTTTTACTTTGTCAAAGAACAAAACAAAACACTTATTTGGAAAGGTCTCTTCTTGCAGGTTAACGTGTTAGTTTGAGACCTTTCAACCCCGGCCAGAGGTCACCTTTGAAGCCTTATACCTCAGTAATTAAAGGAGCCACCAAAATAAGATCAACTGCTTTGGACTGAACATGTACTTTTCGGGGTGGTAGTGTCAGTATGGGGGTGCCACTAAAAATGGCCTAACATATAATTCAGGGCTTTGCAGATGACATTCCATTAAAATTCTGACAACGCAGATATACACACCAACAAAAGGAACCTCTATCAAGATGCGTAACAGCATGGAATTGTAGTTTTGTAGTTGGTTACGGTTAGGGTTTGAAATTTTTATAAAAAATTGAGCTTTGCAAACGCACAAACAGTATATTTCCCGATCAAATGAAGCCCTAGTAACACATGAATGTCATTTCTCAACCATACAGTACCTACGGCGGTTTATAATAATATATCTACTTTACCCATGAGGCAATTGCACAAGATGCGTTACTAAATGGCGCAGAATTGTAGTTTGTGTAGTTTTGAGAGTTAAGCTTTAGCGTTAGGGTTTGAAACGTTTATAAATCACTGTGTAAATATTACACAATGTATGTAATAAATTGTTTTTGCTCCTGTAGAAGTCCACAAGTTTGTATGATATCAACCTTGTTTTAAGAAAAATTGGCTTTATTAACGATGACATGGAAACTACACTACCCCCGAGTTTCCGTCAGTAAAAATTGGTGCTGGTCCACGTGTCCTGGGAGATTTCAATGTCCCGGACAAAAGGGAGAGATTCGGGTCAAATATCATCTGTGTTTATTGAGGAAAAAAGATATGGCAATAATTATTATTATTGTTGTTTTCTTGCCCAGCACTAATTTAAATTGTGCTGAGAGGGAATTAATTTCACCGGACATTCTGACTGGAGAAATTTAAATATGTCGGACTTCAACAGATTTTCCGACAATGACCACATAACAGAAACTCTGCACTACCCATAATCCTAGGCATAAAAGTGACATCTCTGATTGGTGGAGCTCACTGTTACCATGGAAATGTTTACCACACTGGCTAATGGGTATTTATATCCAGCATCTATGAATGAATCTCATCCTGAGACTACGACACTATATCTGTATTCTTGCCAAACCTTGAATTTAATTTAAGACCATTCAACAGAGAAAAAAAGGAAGACCATTATCCCGCATTTATTTAGTGCTAATCAGAACGAAGTTTAAATGCTTTTTTAAATTTAAATTGTTTACTTTTTATTTTTAAATGCATGGTTTAAATTTTGTTCCCTGCAGCATGAAAGAGGTCGGACGATGGGACATGAATCAAGAGATTAATTTTTGTGACTATGCACAAAAACACGTAATACAGGCTTGTCTAGTTAATATGACTAACATAAAGCTGTATGGCAGTCGACTTATATAAAGTTAATATGGCAGCCATGACACAGGAACTGGTGCACTGCGATTTCGTGCTCTAGATGAAGTCAAGCCACTGTTGGATAAAACCATATTTTCAAGGAAGATGGGGGGTAGCCTGCCTCTCAAAATGGAAGATGACATGGATTTATATTTGGGGCCACATTCAGTAAGAATTATGCCCAATGCCTTGGCTGCATTGACGTCATCTGCTGCTACTGCTATTCTTAGTTTGGGGGTTGACTTTTTTTTAATGCTAGAAAAATTCATCTGTGAGGACATGACATGCCTAGTTGCCATAGTGACACAGTCAAACCCCTAACGTCAGTCAGCTTTGTGTAATTCGCTTAGAGTAGGAAGCTATAACCACCTGATTTACGGGAGCCTTTAAGCGTTACAAATACAATTCTGAGGGATCTTAAATCTTCCTCAATGTCAAAATTCATTTCAGATTACAAAAATGTAGGTGACCAGACGTGCAACTCAGATCCAAAACTTAATTTGACATTTCTCAATTTAAGGACCAATAAAGCATTCCCCCGAACAAACGTTGGGCAGTTGGAGATGAAGGGATGTTTGGTGCGGATGTGAGGGAGCAACGCATTCCTCCCCCGGATCGTCTTGCCGCTTCGTCCTGCCGCTTCGTCCTGCCGCTTCGTCCTGCCGCTTCGTCCTGCCGCTTCGTCCTGCCGCTTCGTCCTGCCGCTTCGTCCTGCCGCTTCGTCCTGCCGCTTCGTCCTGCCGCTTCGTCCTGCCGCTTCGTCCTGCCGCTTCGGCCTTCAGCTTCGTCCTGCTCCAGTAAACATGTTGTCAAAAGCAACGCGAGCGACCGAACCCTGCGGCGGGCGTGTCGTCACCGCGACATCGTTCCCAACCCGATTTTGAAATGCGGCGGCACTGTTGCATGTAATCATCTGCCACGTTTCAGATTAAATATTTAGGATCTAATCTCCGCTCCGCTCCGTCACTGTCATGGAGCTGAAGGGGGGGGGGGGGCGTTAGAGGGTGGGGTTGGGCCAGGGGGTGTTTGTTGTTTTGCTCCAGTTCGGTTGATGAGCCGTACCCAAAGTCACTGCAGACACAAAACGTCGGCTACTGACTGAGCCCGGAAGAGATGTGTGTTGTGGACAAATAAACAAACAAACACACACACACACACACACACACACACACACACACACACACACACACACACACACACACACACACACACACACACACACACACTCCTCAGCCTGCCCGTTCATTAAAGGCGTCTCCATTAAACCAAGCTGCCTTTTCGACGGGGATTCCAATAAACCGGGCAGCGTTTGTCGTCTTGGACAAGGTCGCGGCGGCAGCACAGTGGAGGTCGCTGTAAGTGGAGGGGGATGACCATCTGTCCGCTTTAAGAAGAGCCATCACACGCACTCAGAGGTATTTTGGGTTTGAGGGCCCAAATATATTTAGGACCCGAGGGCTTTTCTGATTAACGTCTTGTTTACAGAGTAGATCCGTATCTACGCCTGTACAAGCGGGAGTTTTATGAAACTTTATTTATGCATTTACAGCGAATGACCAGTGCTCAAGGAAATACGCGGTTGGAAAAGGGTGCCTATTCAAACCCAAATAATAAATAAAGTAAAAATCATCAATCAATCAAAATTAACACAATATTAGTATTACAATTGATGATCACAAATCTGAAAATGAGTAAAATATTTACCATATTTTTATTTAATATTATTTGATAAATATTTAGTAAATAAATGCATTGAACTTTTTTTTTCTTTGAATGCAATTGTGTACATTTTCATTTATGAGCTTATTCTTACCCTGTTGTAAACTAATTTTATGCTTGTAATATTCTGCATATTCTGCATTATGTGCGTGCTTGCGCGTGCGTGTGTGTGTGTGTGTCTGTGTAAGAGAGAGAGAACCAGAGCACTTTCGTGTGTGCATTTGGGTTGAGTGGTACAGTATGTGACTAAAAGTGAATGCTTATAGTTGCTTGTTCACAGTGTGTGTGTGTGTGTGTGTGTGTGTGTGTGTGTGTGTGTGTGTGTGTGCGTGTGTCTGCCTGTGTACCACCCAGACACCGTAGCGCCAACATGCAGCCTCGGGCGCAGCTCCCAACAAGCCGCCTCTCAGGTGACACGGATGCAAAGCGACTACGAGTGCTTCTCTGTGTTTCCGCGCTGAAGAATCACTTCTGCTTTTTCCTGTCGCTCCGCTCCGTTTGAGTGGGAAGTGAACAGCTCTGCCCGAGGCTGGCACTCACACCTCGGAGAGCGTCCTCACACCACACACACCCACACACACCACCCACACACACACACGCACGCACACATGTTTACATACATGCACAGGCCACACCCCTGCATTGTGTGTTTTTTTTCATCCTTTGAAACACAACGCTTCCTCTCGCAGCTCAACCCTCCGAGGGACCGGGGGTACGCGCCGCAGAGCAGCTGCTTCGGATAACACATGATCTCTTAATATAATAATACACCCAGTCCTCTCTGTGGACCATATGGGCGGCAAAACTTCCACCCAACTCTGGCAGAGGAGCAGAAACTTTTCACCTCATTAGTATTGGTGTTTGCCGAGGCGGCCCAGAGGCCACGTTGCCGGCAAACACACACTAACACACACACAGATGGATTGGAGTGTCTCCCCCACTGTGGGGGTCCCGAGTCTCATATCCACTCGGCACCTGCTCTCATGCACACGCTGCCTGATTAGCGAGCGCAACGTCCTGACCCCCAAGTTCATCTGAGCCCAGCTTGTCGGAATAATTGCTTATTTTCATCTGTCCCGAGGAGGGAAAATGTCCTCCGCGCTGTCTTTGGAGCCCCGTGCACCGCGCGGACCCCTGGCTTGTCTTAATTAAATAACTTGCTGCATAATCTGGGCCCCTTCAAAAAAGTTAAAGATAAAAAAAAAGTATGTAATGAAGGCCGATCGGACTGAGAGTCGTCAGGGAAAGCTGGAAGCCGTGGTTACCGGGGATAATTATTTCACTTTCTTTTACTTCCTCCTATGGCGTTTCTGTGTGCATGTATGAGTCTCTGAATTGGTGTGTGTGTGTGCGTGTGTGTGTGTGTGTGTGTGTGTGTGCGCGCTGGAAGAAGTAAAAAAAGTAAGTAAATAGCACAAACAGACACAAAAAGTACTAGATGGAAATTACTACTTAAGTAAAAGTACAGAGGTGCTTGCTCTTATGTACTTAAAGTATTAAAAGCAAATGTACTTAAAATAAAATAGTATAGATGATGACACAGTCATTTATGAGGATAATTAATTGCTTTGAAAGGAAATGGAGTAAAAGTCAAAAGTCTCCAAAGCTGAATATACTTTAGTCAGTACAGATACTTGAAGAAAATGTACTCAAGTACAGTAAAGCACTTGTTCGTTGTTAATTTCAACTGCTTGTGTGTGTGCATGCATGTGCATGGGCGTGTGTGTGTGTGTGCGTGCGTGCGTGTTTCATCCGGGATGGAAAGGTTTTCTGCGGTCGCATGAAAGTAAAGATATATTTAACCCTCTCACTACATCTTGGGCTAACGTTGCGTTATTTCTGTTACTTACACAGTTTATTTCCCATCAGTGGAACTAATAATACATTTCATAGAAACCTGCCCTCATATTCAGCCAATTTCGCCGCGCTTAAGGGCGAAAACGAGGAAGTTGTGGTTATGGACGGCGACGTCGGAAAGGCTGGGGTGACGACGAAGGTCATAAGAGGACGGGGGTGAGGTGACTCAGACCGTCGGAGGAAACCGAAGAAAGGCCAAGAGAAACTGGATTCCAAGGTCCTGTCCATGTGGGGTGAGAGGGAGCACGAACAGAGGCTAAGTAGGAGGTCGACGGTGAGAGGCGAGCACTTGGAAGAAGGTCTGTTAATGCTGCAGAGCTATGACTGAAAGGTGGAGGTGTGAAAAGCGAGGGAAGAGAGGCATGTGTCATGAAGCAAAAGATCGGGTTGGGATCAAGAGAGGGTCTTCTTCTGTCCTCACCAAGGCACGTGGTCCTGTGAGCTCATTAGGACTGAAAAGATTGTGGTGATACCGTGGCCCGGAGAAGATGACGACGGTGCCACGACCAAGAAGTCGTCTGGGAGATGAACGAGGCACGGGAGTCATAACAGCTCATTAGGATGCAGCACAACGCTTCGGAGAGTGAGCGGGAGATATTTTAGGCTGCTCCAGCAACACAAAGCGAGGTGTGCGGTAAAGTAAAAAGTGCCTCCCCAAAGAACCCCAAAGAACCTCAACGGTGGGGATGGAGAGGCAGTACTTTAAAGGCACTGGTGTCTGCTTTCCCAGCACAGAACCACGGACGGTGAGACTGATGGATGAAATGTCCTGGTCCACTGTGGAGTACAGCAAGGGAAAGTCTGACTGGGAATTAGACGGTTTATGCTCGGAATATTATGCCGTGTGGAGATGAGGTTGGGAGGGATGATGGAGAGATGCTTGAGGAGGGATGATGGAGAGGGGCTGAATGGAGGGACGAGGGATGGAGGGATGAAGGGATAATGGAGGGATAGAGGAGGGATAGAGGGATGATGGGGAGTGATGATGGGATGATGGAGAGGGATAAGGGATGATGGAGAAGGGATGAAAGCAGGGATGATGACGGAGGGACCCTGCTCTGACTGGGGATGTTGCACGGAGCTGCTGGGATTTTGCTCAGGGATGATGAGGAGGTTTGCATTGGTCCTCACCGTGAGGCAGATCGTGGGATGGATGTCCTCGCAGTGAGGCGGAGCAGGTGAAAATGCCGAACAAATCCTCACCGGAATAAGCGTTGAGGTTTGGGAATACGTCCATTGCTGGGGGCTCAGGAAGGCGGCGAGTGTCTGCAGTGCGAAGCTAAGACGACCCCATGCGGTGTCTGGGTGGTGCGGGAGAGCGGTGACCAGTGCTGGTAGGTTGACGGGTATCTTGAGGTTCTGCAAGAGGCCTAGCCATGCCGTCTTTGCGGGGACACACTGGGCGGACGTGCCCCCGAAAAAAGTGTGTCCATGCAGGAATCTGCGGGCAGAGGATTTGCAGCCCAGGTCATTGAAGTTGTTACAAACCACGTGACCTCCTTGGAAAGATGGGACGAGCTCTCCTGTTCCCTTTGGAAGGGGAACCAGGGTAGAAATGGCTGGGGAGCGATAGGTGGAGGAGGTGCAGCCCCTGCTGGGGAGAGGTTCAGCACAATGCGAAAATACATGGGGACATGCGAGAAGAGGGTCATCGTGGGGGTGGGGGTGGTGGGGGAGGTTGCTGGTTCAGGCGAAGTAGTTTATCATGAAATGCATTAAAATACATCAGGCAGAGTATCCCAGTGCATTGAGAAGCTTAAGCCCTGGCTACTGTCTCAGAAAGCAAATAAAATAGTCGGCAAATAAAGGATCACACACACACACACACACACACACACACACACACACACACACACACACACACACACACACACACACACACACACACACACACACACACACACACACACACACACACACACACACACACACACACATTTGTACTTATATCTGTATCTGTTGGGGCAGCCATATTATTTGTATTTGCATTTGAATAAGAGTAGAAATATTCCTAATAATTCTGTTTTGGCTTTGAAAACGGTTCTAATTTGAGGATATTAAAGTGTTAATATAAGTGTTCTTCCATAAAATACTTAAACACTTAAAATGTACTTTTGGTTCATGGTTTTCATAAACCCAGCAATCAACACGTACAGTACAACCCTGACGCCATAGTGGTAGTGAGCACCTGAGCCGCCACCCGGGGTGGTACGGGGAAAGGGAGGACCATCCCATAACCTGCTGGTAAAGCCTGGTTCACAGCCGCCGCAGCCGTAGTGTCGTTTAGGGCGGGGCGTAGAGGACGTCATCCCAATTGTTGGAACTCCGCGCCGTGCACTGCAGGTTCCTCTCCTTGGGTGCATACTGGCGGTTGGGTAAACCACCGCCACCCGCTGGACTTCCTCCGTCTCCTCTGGGGCGCTTCGGGTAATTCAAGATGGAGGCTTTTGAATATTTAGAATATTTACATTTTAATATTTCATGTTGTTATTGTTCGGGCAAAAAGCCCAAAGCGACCTGGAACACCAACTTCGGCGTAACACACCGACACGGTCAACGTCTGGTTTGAACCGCGACGTCACAACAACACCTGGTGGCCGACGTCCAATCTGCGGGACCCGCATCTGAGGGGGGCATGGCCATCAGCGGGGACTCTGGCCCCCGTCGGGACGCGGCATTAACGTGCGTCTCCGGCGATCCGATCACAAGCGGACGGCTCTGACCACGTCGGCTCACACCCGTCTCCACCTGGGTCTGGGGGAACGTGCTCGGGCTGGTCCTCGCTCTACGTGCGAGTCAGATTCATTTTGTTTCTTTAGTTTCTTCCTCGGATGGGAAATGACAAACGTAAAGCAGACCCGGGAGGACTGGAGTGGCGTTCTTCTTTTCTCCTCCAGACAGCGGGGCGCCGTGCGCGCCGCGCCCGCGCCCGCTCCCGCGCCGGCTTTCCTCCGTTTTTATTTGACATCTATTTGTTTTTGTTGGAGCAAACATTTTGAAGCCAACGTGGGGACCGTCGCGTTCCACCTCGGATCCGATCGGGACGGTGGATTGTTTAAAGGAGAGAGAGCCGTGAAGACACGCCCCACCCTACCGCTGTCTTCCTGTCCCCCCCCCACCCCCCACTGAGGTGACAACACAATACTGACGATAATTAACACGGACAGGAGGTTTATTTTGTTATGTTGCGCTTTTATTGTGGAACCCCTACTACTCTCTTTGAGGTTACGTCCGGGGGCGTGTTCCACGGCAAGGCCTTACCGCCGACGTCCGTCATCCTCTTAGGCTGGACCAGAATGGAGAGGAGACGAGGGGGCTCAGTGGAGCACTTTTTGTTGGATTTGGCTTCTTTTTTTATTTTTATTTCTTTGTTTGTTTATTGTGTGTTTTGTTTGACCTGTATTGGTCCAACAGCCAATGGAATTGTGTAGATGTAAATGTTGTAGATATGTTTGTAGCCTGTGGTTTGGTGGAGTCCGGGTTTCCCGCTGATGGCGTTGGTGGGTACCTGGGCCAGGTGAGGAAGGTGGGGAAGCGATGCGGGAGGTGAGAGGGGGGGGGTGAGGCTGGCATCTTCCTGCTGCCGCTCGGAACGCGTGAACCTGTCCGTGTGTTTTGGCATTTTGAGTTAAATAAAGACATATAAAATACAATCCCTGCTTGCTGGCTCATTTCTCGGCCGCCCCCCGTTCATCCCTGTCCTGCCGGCGGCCATCCTGAACGTGAGGCATGTCGCCATCAAAACCCTGTGCTTTGCCGGGAACCGTGTTAGGATCGGGCTCCGCCGCTAATGTCTACGCCACGTTCACTCCGGCACATGAAGACGCAGTGTCAGCATGTCACCAGCGGCCACAGATCAGCGCAGCAGCAGCTTAGCCCACGCGCACATCAACATAATTGCAGGCGGGAAAACGTTGCACATTAACGGCGGCAAACAAAAACTCATTACCGGCCTTTAATGAGTCTTTCTGCTCTTGGATAAAAGCCGTCCCTAAAACCAGTGGCATGTGCCCTGATTTCAGATGATAACAACACACAGGAACGACGGAGGATTTCTCATAAAGCTGCAGTAGGCCGCTCCCGGGCCGTCTGGGAAAAGGTAAAATAAAATGTCCCATCGTGCTGCTCGGTGCCCTCTGATACTTCATTATATCCGAGTCCCTGCGGGGGGACTCTTTCATCACACGTGTCATCCTGCCAGTGCCCTTGAACCCGGCGCCGGCCTTAAAAAAAAAAGGACTCGGTCCCCAGACACCGACCGGACTGTGGCTGCACTGCTCCTGGCGGTTAGGGCGTGGTTCCACCCAGCGGCCTCGTTCCGGGTGTATGCAAATGTCTTTGGCTCGTTAAGTCGTTGTTCTCCTGTTCCGCCGCTGAGGGGTCAGCCATCTGTCAGGCTCCTCAGGAGCCGGCGGGGGGGCCCCGGTGCCTGCAGGTAGACCCCCGTCTGGGATCAGAGCCAGGGCATTTCGGATGAAGCGACCTTTCGAGACGACCTTTCAGACCAATAGACGGCGCCGCCCCCCCACCCTCACGGGCGTCCTTGTCGCTGCTCGTTTGGAGCCGTAAGAGTTCCATCGTTTTCCAACCCCCTCCCAAAACGTTTTACTGGCCCACAACATCTGCTGCCTGGGTCCTCCCCGAGCAAGGCCTTCAAACTTGTGCATGGGCAGGTTCATGCAGATGAAGGGTCGGGGGCCCAAATCTGCTTTGCCTGTTTTGAAATGATGGTTTCATGCGTGTGACTCAAAATGACATGAGACATGTCAGCTGGGCGATGAAACAATAACATTGTTATTTCATCTGCCACCTTGTTGGAACCCTTCACACAACTGACGAACAGCCCCACGAAATCACACGCAGCCTTTAACCGTCACACAATGATGCATTTGTCAAGAGGAGTTCACCGATTAGGGAATGACATCTTTATGCTTTTAAGGGAGAGAGAAAAAAAACACATTTTTGAGGGAATAATCCGTCTGTTGTGGAGAGAGATTAGAGATTATCCTGCGGCGGCGGAAGAGCACCTGGAAGTGAAGCTTTTCTTCTTGATGTGTGAGGAGAGCCGCACGCTGTGAGACATCTGGGACGACTGCTCCTCCTGCTGCCGGCGCATCACTCTGGTCTCCATGACGACGGCTCCAGGTACCTGGGGGGGGGGGGGGGGGGGGTGTCAGTAGCGGTTGGGGGCTCGCTGCAGAGCGGTGCACGTGCAACACAAGGCGAGATGACCAATCAATGAACAAGGCGACGGGGGGCGCTGCGGCCTCGGCCTCTGTCCTGCGGCGTCGCCCTCATACGTATTCAGGAGACTCATCGGAAACAACTTATTGCCGCGGGTTTTAGCACCAAGGTGGCAAAGTATCGACCAATTTGACCGCACCGGAGTGGCTTCAGCCTTGGCGAGGGCCGCGGCTATTTTATTTCATCCTTCGATTCAACAGACGGCGTGCGGCTGGAGCAGCTCGTCCTCTGCGTAGTAGCCGCGGAGCCAAATTAATGACCACTGTCATTCTGCGTCGCAGTGGCGCCCGACTGCAAATCAGTCTCCAGACACATCCCCAGAGAGCTGTAATTGAGCTCAAGGGGAGCACAAAGTGTATGCAAAATGTTAATTGTACCATTTAGTTTCCTGATGAATTAGCACGGCAGCGAGGGCATAAATATGCATGCTTTATGCACGCTTTATGGGCGCTATATGCACGCCATACGCACGCTATACGCACGCTTCTTGAAATGTTTCGGAGTTATCTCCACATAATGCACAAAATCACTTTCTACTGTTAGAGTGTTTGCAGAAGGAATCCTGTGTCGTACTTCACTGGCAGACGTTTTAAAAGCTGAGGAGTTGTTGGAGCTGAGGTGTGTCAGTGAACCGCTGGACACGATGCAGCATCTCTGCTCGGGAGATAACAGTGAAACTAGGATCCAAACAGCAAAACGCTGAATTCTCTGACGGTGCTAAGGTCTTGGAAATTAATAAGAGAACGGTGTAAAGGTGTCAACGGTATTAATCATTTTGCTGGGGACCCCCTGGAGCCTCTTGAAGGGGCCCTGGGGGTCCGCGGAGCCCAGGTTGAGAACCACTGCTCCAGTATATACACAGACAACATATCATAACAACCCCGATGAAAAGTAGATAAAGCTCTTTGAGCAGTTTAAAATGTTCTGTCCAAAATGTGTGTCTGTGTGTGTGTGTGTGTGTGTGTGCCCACGTGTGCATGCCTGTGTGTGTATTTGCGCGTGTGTATGTGCCCGTGTGTGTGTGTGTGTGTGTGTTTGGAGGTAGATGTGTATCAGGGCTGCTAAATGAATCTTTCCTTTGTGGGCCACTGAGCATCTTATAATTCATCAGACGGGGTCCTCCATCCCAGCGCACCGGCACCCAACTGCCCATTAATCACCGGGACGCTGTGGGGCGGTGAGCGTGGACCCAGCCGAACTGGGTCGGTCCGGCCTGAGCGATGGCTTCATTCACCCAAACCCCCGGCGGCAACCACCCGAGCTCGCCTCGCAGGCAACGTGTTGTTCCTGCTCGTCTCCTCCAATCACAGCGCGCCGCCAAACAGCCCAACGCTCAGACACTCGGCCGATGGGAGACTGACAGCCGCCATATTGAAACTGATGGTGCTCCGTGGAGAAGTCAGAGACGCAGGCGCTCGGTGCAGCACAGGGGTGTCAATGATACTGCACATCCCATCCGGCCCCCATTGAAATATTGAGTTATCATCTCCAGTACACGTACTGTATGTGTGCACTGTATCGAGGGAGCTGAAACACTGAGGTTTCACAGTGAATACATGTCATGCCAGGTACGTGCCAGGTGCGTTTACATGGAGGAGCAATTTGTAATTTCGATTAGCGATTCAATTGACAATTAGCATTGAGTCTTAATTTTTTTAAATACAATAATAATAATAATAATAATAATAATAATAAATTAAATTGAATACAATTTAAAAAAAAAATTGTGTATTAAATATACAATATTTATAGCAATAGGCAATAAAAAATGGCTAAATATACAGAAATAGCTGAAAAATAAATAGTCAAATATATAAAAATACACAGAATATACAAATGCGATTCTACGATTAGTGGAGTCTAATAAAAAAAAAAGAAAATTTAAGATAAAAAAAAAAACAAGGTTAAATCAATCACTTGGTAGTTACTCTGGATTCAATTAAGGTCGGAGCTTGGAAAAATCTGAGGAGAGGAACGGACATTTAAGCCACAATTCCAAGTCGGCATTTTGATTCCAGATCGCTCAGGACCGAGTTCCTGAGACAACGGAGCGATGTGTGCACAGCTCCCTCTGCACAGCTCCCTCTGCACCGCTCCCTCTGCACAGCTCCCTCTGCACAGCTCCCTCTGCACGGGTTTATATCAGAAAACACGTCCAATTTTGATCAGAGCTCCTCCCACTTTGCTCTCAGCTCCTGTGCAGATACTTGCAGAATTCACAGCAACAAACACAGACGTTTGTCGCCAGCGTCCACGTGGAAAACATTTAGTGAGAACCGGAACCCAGAAGGACCGTTTTCGCAAAATGTCCAGTTGTCAGAGCAGAGACCTCCAATCTCAAATGTTCAATTCCCAACTGTGCCAGCACAAAAGACATCTGAGCCTCCACCTCCAACCAGGCTTCAACAGGAAGTCATCCAACCGCATGAAGCCCACCTCAAGTCAGTTTGACACCCCTGGTTCAGAACACGCCCCCCCCACGAACCCCCATCTCTGTGTCTCACGTTTAAAAACCCCCAAAAAATAACAAGAGGGGAAAGGTGTAAGAGCGCGTCCGGACAACCAAGGACTTGTTATTCTGGTGGTGGAGGAGAGCGAACACGACCACGACTGAAAGTAATGAAGACGCAGCAGAGAGACGGGAAAGACGGAGTCATAATGAAAGCACACGGCGGAATATGATGAGGAAGAACAGCTTGTGATTGGCCGATCCTGTGTGTGTGTGTGTGTGTGTGTGTGTGTGTGTGTGTGTGTGTGTGTGTGTGTGTGTGTTATTATATTTTTGAGGACTACCGGTCTCGGAATGGACTATGTTTTGGTTTAGATGGTCTTCACTTACCAGGTGTATTTACTGGAACCTCACTTTCATACCAGCGCAAGAACGTGTGTGTGTGTGTGTGTGTGTGTGTGCGACACACAAGACTCACGTATCGTTCTCTGATGAAATGGGATCTCCACGGGGCCTCGGTCGCATGGAAAGACAACGGCACGTTCTCTCTCTCTCTCTCTCTCCCTCCGTCTCTGTGTTTCTTTCCTTTTCTCCTCTCTTTTCCGTCTCTCTCTCTCTGTCTGTCTCTCTGTCTCTGTCTCTCTGTGTCTCTCTCTCTCTCTTTCCTTGTCTCACTCAAGAGATGCACCGTCTGAAAATAGTCCTTGTCCTCAGTCCGTCTCTCTCTCCCTCTCCTTCTGCCTCTCCCCTTCTTTCATCGAGGGTGACCCCGGACACAAACAACCTTCAGCGTCAGAATGAGAACAATACCATTCTTAAGGTGGTAAATATAGACTGATGACACACACACACCAATGCACCCCTGACACACACCAGCAGTTATACAAAACACAGATATGCTGAATGACCACACACACACACACACACACACACACACACACACACACACACACACACACACACACACACACACACACACACACACACACACACACACACACACCCCTTGATGCCAGCCGGCTGGATCCACTTACACACAAAAAGATGGCACACAGTCGCTGGCTGTACAATGGGACGGCAGGGCAGCCACCAAAATGTCTGCTCAATAACTGCCAGGACGGGAAATCTATATTTGCGGCGGCCAGCGGCGCTCGGAGCCACCTGAGTACACAGAGGAATACAAAACGAAAAGGATGGAAGACGACAAAGGAGGAGGAGGAGGAGGAGGACTAAGTTGTGAGGCGAGAGGAAGAGAGAGAGCAGAGAGCGAGGGGCGTGCGAGAGGTGAGTGAGGGAGGGATGAGGAGCAGCCAGACGCTCATTACTACACGTGTACTTACTAAATAAATGAATATATTTACACAGAATATTGATTTTATTATTCATTACCCGGTACGCCGAGTTCAAGAGCTTTTACAAAGAAAGATAGCCCGCGACAAGGCAGCTGCACCGATAAGTTACGACCCATTCAGCGACATGTGACACATCACACTGTGATTCACCTTCAGTTTGACCTTGAAGTGAAGTGCGACCGTCAGCGGAACGTTCCTCTCTTCAAGTCTCCATCGTAGTTCCCACACAGCGTCACCAGAGGGCGCCACCGGCCGGTGTGCGGGTGGGCAGCGATCGGCGAGGGGCGTGAAACCGGTTGCCGTGACGACGGCCGTTACCAACAGAGCGCCGACTGCTGCCGTGGACCAATCAGAGCGGGGCATTCCGGGGAGCCGCGCGTTCGCCGCTTTTCATTGCCGTCGTTTTGAACCCGGATCTTCCGAGTTCAACTGAGCGTTCGCCAAGTTGCTTCCAGTCCCGTTTCCCATAAGTTTCTGTAGAATTCCACCAAATAAAACTTTATTTCTGGTTTTATCAACTCTCCAAAGTCAAATGAGTATTAGGATCACTATGTCAATCACCAGCCGTTTGAGAAGTACTCAAACTTTACTTCAGTAAATGTACAAGTACCGTGGTACAAAATGGCTCAGGATATTGACATTTCTACTTGAGCAGAAGTATATCGGTACTTGCTCAAAATTGAAGTTAAAGTATTTAAGATACTTGTCATGGGTGGAGCGTCTGCTTCCTCCTGATCAGGTGACGACACTGACGAGCAGAACACGCTGGAATACCTTTCTTTTATGACCTTCCATTTCTCTTTTCCTTCTTCTCCCCCTTCTGCTCCCTGAAGCCACGCCCTTCTGTCCGCCACCCCCCCTTCCCCTCCTCCTCCTCCTCCTCCATCTCTCCTCATTTTACGCTGATCTTTGATTAGTTGCTGTAACTTGTCCGCTGTTCTGTCTCATTAAGCAGCCTGCTCAATCTGCCCGACTTCATTAGGAGTGTGTGCGTGTGTGTCTGTCTGTCTGTCTATCCGTGTGTGTGTGTGTGTGTGTGTGTGTGTGTGTGTGTGTGCAATTACTTCTCCCTCCAGCTCCGAGGGCCAGTGCTAATAAAATAAAATAAAATGGTTTTGGAATCATCATAACAAATAGATTTTATGGACTTCCACGAGAGCATGATCTGTGTGTGTGTGTGTGTGTGTGTGTGTGTGTGTGTGTGTGTGTGTGTGTGTGTGTGTGTGTGTGTGTGTGTGTGTGTGTGTGTGTGTGTTATTTAATAGCCTTAGTGGTCACACCTGCATCTGCACAATACAAGCTGGAGGTGCCAGACGACCTTGGCTTGTCATGCATCAGCACTGATAGTCGCACCCAGAATAACACGGAGCAGCTGCCTTCATTGGTGCAGGAAGCCTCCAGCGTGTAGCGTGTTCCTGTAGCGTGTGTCTGTAGCGTTTTCCTGTAGCGTGCTCCTGTAGCGTGTGTCTGTAGCGTGTTCCTGTAGCGTGTTCCTGTAGCGTGCTCCTGTCGCTTGTTCCTCACGCTCAGAGTGAAGAGTCCTGCACATACATTTACATTTGCATTTACATGCAACCATTGAGCGGACACCGTCATTTGAAGAGAGTTTCACCGAGTGCATTCCTAAATCACACACACACACACACACACACACACACACACACACACACACACACACACACACACACACACACACACACACACTAGTTGTCTCCTTCCAGGTGCTGCCTCCAGCTGGATCTTCAGTCTCTTCGAGCTTTAACAAGACAGACATTCAGACATTCTGACATTCTGACATCATTGTGAAGCTTGAAATTTCATCTTCCCAACGTCAGGAAAACAACAGAACCTCAGAGCAGTAGCACTGATGGAGACGCTCAGTGACCCGAAAGGTGGAGGAACGGAGCTGGAGGTTGAAACACGACCATTGGCTGTAGATATGACAGGGCCGTTCCATGTACCTCCCTGTTGGTGGAGCATAGATGGGGAGCGGGTGGAGAGACAGGGATGCAGGAAAATACACGTTGGTGTCTTTGTTTTTTTCTCTGTGAGAAGAGCTTCAAACAATCTTCACTCCTAGAGACGCCTTCCCCTCCAGCTGTTGACATCCTTCAGGGCCTGACCATAATGGCTGCCCAGTTGCCCCAGGCAACCAGATTTGGGCCATTGTCAAGCATCTCGTGTGGTGCCTTTTTGTCAACCACCTTTCATAGGAAAAAAACAAACAGATTCCATATTTACTTGTGAAACAGGTGAGAATAAGATTGAAAAACGGATTATCAGGATATAGGATCATTATCACTCAACGATAAACTGTTGGAGAGTCGCCAACCATTTTGTCAGGCTTGACAACCAACAGCTGATGCAGGGTTTCCAACTTGGCCACCATTTCCCAGAGTTTGTGGTGGGCCCTGTCCCGTCGGCGTTCTACAACCCCCCCCGGAGCAAAGTCCTCCAAAATGACCCAGGCTGCTTTGAGAGCACGGCGTCCCAGAGAGACTCGCGACGGAGCCCAGAAATAAACCTTAATAGACACCAAAGTCCCCGGGACGATCCGTCACTCGGCCGCGCCTGCGCCCGCTTCCAATCAAGCGGCGATTAAGAGCTCATCAGAATGCACGAGAGGAAGGGGAGGCGGCGCCGCCCACGCCCTCTTAGATGAGGACTTGGGTCCATCACCTTATGGGGTTTGGGAGCGAGGGAAGGAGGGCGGGTTTCAGAAGGGGAGGCAGGTGGGACGGGGATATGAAGGGAACGACGTCGAGTGGATAGAAGCCAATGACAGCGAAAGCGGCGGGGTCGAACGGGGTCGAACGGGGTCGAACGGGGACCCCCGGCATGCGTGGAGCGGGGACCCCCCGGCGGGCGGCAACCGGGACCCCTGGCCGGCGTCAAACGGGGACCCCCCCGGGCCGGCGTCGAACGTTTTCACATGGATTCTATGGACATTAATGCTGGAGGAACCGATACGGAAGCGGCGTGGGAGGCCCCCAGCATTACAGGACGCGAGAATATGTTTCCTCAGCCGATCACACGTAACAGGATCTCTCCAGCCACTACCTCTGTCCAATTTACTTTTTTTCCAACTACACTGCAAGAAGATGACGTCTCAACAGGCTTACGTTTTTTTTTTTTTTTTTTTTTTAATAAACAGCTCTTGTTTTCTTACCTTCAGAAAAAATTACGAATTGTTGCGGTCCTGTTTCCAGGATTTTGCTCCAGCCATGCACTAATTATCTGATTTCAATCGTTTATAGGACATTTGGGCTTAATTTCCGAAATAATAATAAAAATAATAACATTTTTGACTTTGTTTTAGCAGCAGCTGGAGTTGGCTCCTTATGATTTCTCTAACTTACTTTGGTTGCATGCTACAAAAATAAATCACGAATCTTGAATCTGCAAATCCAGTGGAATTTTATTTTCTGAACAGAGATTTTCCTCCTCTGGTTGTTGGGATTATCTAAATGCTCTTCTACAAACATCAAAGAAGATTTGAAGACGTCGTAAGACAATTTGAATCAGGATTCATGGTTATTTGACTTTTTTTTTTTTTTTTCGCTCCTCTCGACATTGGTCAACAATCCGGCCTGTTTCGAATATTACTCCCTACAGTCCGGCTCCAACTGGGTTTTGCCAGAAAGTGTCCACGACAAAGATCCATTAGAGATTTTCTTGGAGTTCTAACAAACTTGGAGAGCAGAGGAAACATGCATAATGGAACCAGTCAAAATGCGAGAACCTTATCAGAGGAGATGATGTACACAGAGGGGGGGCGAGAGGGAAGGGGAAGGATGGCCGTTGCCAAGACGCCGGGGGCTGAACGCCGCGTCTGGAATGAGCAGCAATTATCGCTGCGCTCGCGCGTCCTCAAACGCCAGCTGATAGCGCTGTAATTGCTTCAATGGATTTCTCCCTTTCTTCGCTCCGTCTCTTTCCAGGCCCGTGTTTGGCTTCAGAAATGACGCAAGAGATCACGATTTATCGCGGCATCAGAAGCAGCGAGCCTCTCCCAATCAGCGTCTCCATGCAAGGGAGCCCAAATCTCAGAAGATCAATTTAACATAAATGGGAAACTCCTTATGTAACGTGCAATTACCGCTCCAGTGCAGTACCGGGCGGATCGCATACTAATTATGAGCGGCTGGGATTAACAAGGGTTTAGGGAAAAGTGCTTTAAATTTTCATTATTGTAAGTACTAGAACACTTGTATTAAGTGGTGACGGAACACACAGTACACTAAAACATTTAGTTTCCTTAAATAAAATTATGTAAATGAGAAAATTATATAAATAAATGAATATATAAATATTATTGTAATGAATAAAATAAAATCCAAAGAGGCCAAATATTAAACTGTGCACAATATTGTTTGTGTTTAAGAGGTCTTTTTTATAATTTTTATTTTTCAAATTGTTTATCATCATTATATATATATATATATATATATATATATATATATATATATATATATATAAATATATATTTTTTTTTTATTATTATTTTTTTTTGCTTTTTCCGAGGTAAAATCATTTTTTATCATCATGTGTCTTTTATTTTTATCATTAGTGTCAAAGTGTCAAAGCAATATATATATATGTATATATATAGTGGCACGTTGGCGCATTGCACTGTTGCCTCACAGCAAGAAGGTGCTGGGTTCGATTCCCGCCTGGGGCACTGTTGGCACCGTGCTCTGGCGGGTTATCTCCCGATTAGGGTCCTTTCCATGTGGAGTTTGCATGTTCTCCCCGTGCTCACATGGGGTTTTCCTCCACCTTACATCAGTGAGGACACCCGCTTAAAAGCATGTAGAACAACTCAGGCAGTGGCTAGTTTGGCCGGAGCTGAACTAGAATGGAGAAGTAAGACGACTCCTTCCCTCCACTAGTCTTGGGGTCCACCTTGGGCAAGTGATAGTAGCCCCACAGCCCCCCTGCCTTGGGTCACAGGCCGGGCGAGAGGACTGGCGACCCTTGCCTGTACCTAGCCTCGAATGGACACAAGTCCCGAGTTGATGTCGGCTAGTCCCGCACCCTCGCATATATATATATATATATATATATATATATATATATATATACATACACACACACACACACACACACACACACACACATATATATATATATATATATATATATATATATTGTAAATGAACACGTAGAAAGAGGTGTTGAAGTGTTGAACTTCCTCTTTCTCATGTAGAAAGAGGAAGTAAAGTAGAGGAAAACAAAAGTAATAAAGGTGTGTGTGGTTTGGCGTCTGCTGTCCCGTAGATCCACGCCCTCCTCTTCCTCCTCCTCCGTCATTGAAATTCTATTTGTGAAAAGACAGAAAATTCCTCCGACAACTGATCCCCATCAAGGCCGTCAGCACGACGGGTGGAGCGAGGAGGGGCGAGCAAGCTCACAGGCAATCCTCCGAGGAGGGAGGGAAATCAGAGAGAGGGAGGGAGGGAGAGACCGAAGCAGAGAGAGAGAGACAGCACTTGGCGTGCAGAGAGTAAAGACTGTCAGCGGAGAGAACGAGGGCAAGCAAGAGAGAGAGAGAGAGAGAGAGAGAGAGAGAGAGAGAGAGGGGAGAGGGGGGGGGGTGCAGAACAAGCCCTAAAGCAGCATCAGACTCAGGAGTAGAGTACAGGTGGAGTAGAGGTAGAGAGGAGAGTAGAGTACAGGTGGAGTAGAAGGAAATGGAGGAGATGTGGAGTAGAGGTAAAGTATCTCACAATATATATGTAAATAACCTTCATAACGACAATAAGTGCCAAAGGTCGTCTGCAAGGCTCACAAGGAGCCTCCTGCTAAAATGACACAAAAACAAACTTCTTTGTCTATCCATCAATATTAATATGTATTCAATATTAATTGCATTCAAATGATATAACCATCAAAAGGTCATTTCACAGAATGGGCCAAGACCGACTACACAATGTGTGTGTGTGTGTGTGTGTGTGTGTGTGTGTGTGTGTGTGTGTGTGTGTGTGTGTTGCAGTACAGTTTCATATTTCTGCATACATGTGTAAAGGTCAGCTCTTCTCTGGGAGACTCATTCCACTATTAATACACAGCTCACAATAGACACAGGAACGCAGAGCACAGACACACCCGAAAACCCTCAGCCCCGACGTGAAAGCTCAACACAGCTGCAGGCAGCGAGACGCCGCGTCTCTGTATCTTTGCTTTCTTTGTGTATCCATGTTTGGCTCCAGTTCGGTCGCGTTCGGGACCTATCACGGTTTTCCGGGTTCCCTGAAACGCCGCACGATTTTTCCCAGTTGACATTGAACGCCCCATCGTTCCCCCGCTCCGTCGTCTCCTGGTTGCTCGTCTCGTGGGCCGGTCCGCACAGCGCAACCCTCCCAAGGCGAACGCCCAGGGACGGAAAAGGCACTTATTATTATGTAACGTCGGTTCACAACGTCACAAAACGCCTCGCTTCACAAGCTGATCGAGCTACGGCAAGGTTCTACAACTTCCGGTTAGTTTTAGTTGGTTTTTCCACTAATCCCTGCTCCAAAGTTCGATCGACGTGGATCAAACTTCAACCACGAGATGTCCGAGATGTCCCGGTTCGTACCAGACCTCAGCCATGTCTGTGGGTTCATCGGTTGTAGTGTTCCAGACACTTCTAGCCAGAAAAATGCCAAGGGGAATAAAAGTAAAAATCCCATCAATAACTATAGGACCCCTCATAATATCGAGTGATTACCTGCTAACCCTAAAGCGTGCTTTACACCAAATCCTACGACAAGAAAAAAAACAACCCATGTCCATTCATTCCTATAGCTGTGGCGCACTGCGATAATCCCCGCCCACTCTGAGATAAGCCCCGCCCCCCCTGAGATGAGCCCCAATTTTCCAACTCATGCGTGACGTTTTTTTTTAATTGGAACTGGGCGTGAAACACAGTAAATAAGTCTCATACTTCAAAATAATGAAGTCATCAATGTTAACTTACGATGTCACCATCCTTCATTTCACTATTAATAAATCTCTCTTTATCTTATTATTATTAGTGAATTGTGTGTATTTCATTTTCGCACTTAGCAAACAAAAAATAAACGTTCATTCATGGAATTTGCTAAATGTCCAGCAAACTACTCGCTGCCGCAGCTCATCCCACGGCCACTAGGGGACGATCCAACTGACTTTACTCGTCATCTGCTGAAATTTACGTTTTTATGCGAGTAAATAAAAGGAAAAATGACTTATCGTACAAAAAAGAAAAACTTACCAGACGAACTGGAGGTCGGTGCACTACATTACCTGCGTTTTGTCGCTGCTTAATCCAAACTTTGCACGCGCGCTTTCCCTCCAAATCCCAAATTAATCTCAAGCACTTCAGGCTGCAATGAGTCTGTAAGTTTGTCAAATGAAACCAAACCACAGCGATCAGCCGCAGGTGGAGCCAATTACACCCATAATCTGTTGTTTCTACCATTTAAAGTCTGTCACGATGCGTGGGGGGTGAAAAACAAAGCAAGGAACATCTCCTCTCGGAAGGAAACTCAAAACAAAGACATTTATTAGGAAGTCATTGCACAGGATTAAAAGGAAACGTTTCAAAAGATTATATTTCAGTAATGTACTTTACAAAGGCTTTCTACGTGACTCGGGTCACATAATCCATCACATTGTGCATTTTTATGGTTTTTACGTCTGTGTGTTTGGGCGGAACAAGGTTGGCGGTGTCGACGACGCTCGATCACGCCGTCGTCACGGCGACCACGGAACAGCAAACAATATGCGCGGCCAGCTGCAATAAACGCAGTTGTTCTGCTCATTTTACAGCTCACGCTTTGGAGATAACATTGAAAACAGTTATCAGTCGTGTTTACCCCCTCCCTCCCTCCCTCCCTCCCTCCCCCAAACATTTCGGAGTGTTACAGTTCAGCGTGAGATCTATGAAAACACTGCTTAGAGGACCGTTGAGGGCAAAAAATATGGATGCAATATTTTATTAACTAATAAAATCAGGCTATTCATTTTTCTATTGAGTTTAAGAAAAAAAAAAGTATAAACATATGAATAAAAGAATAATTATTATTATTTTTATTATTATTATTACTGTTATTATTATTATTAATAATAATAATAATAATAATAATAATAATAAGATTTATTATTATTATAAGAATTATATTAATAATACTAATACAGACTGGATTGGCAATGGCTGAAATTACCCTGTCAGTGGGTTTATGTTAATTAAATAAGATCAAGGTTACATTAAAAGTTGATTTTTACATTTATAAATTAAAACAACATTTTCTTTCATTGTAAGACTGAACGTAGGTCAGTACTGAAAGAGAAACTCATGAGCGTAAGATTGTTGTTGGCTGTGAGTACAAACACTGTGATATTACGATGTCATATGATGATATTTTTAAATTACGTACATACTGTATGTTATATCATTCTTTGTATTTATTTACTTTTCTGAAAGCAATATGCATCTTCACTGCAAACAAGCTGAAGGCTGCAGCTGTTCCTTAAAACGATCACACACAACACAACACCTCATTTTGTTTCTTTCAATCGCAAAGTGGTTTCGACAACAACGACATCTCCATCAAACTCAACACAAGCCACGCCCCCACAGCAACCCCGGCCAATCGGGGAGTGGAGGCTCTGAATATGGGGGAGGAGCTAAGATACGGTCAGCGTTTTGTGTCAATGCGGTGTTTGGTGAAACCGCCGCGTGCATCGAACAGCGCGTGAAAAGTACCAGGATGACGCACTACACCTGATGACACATCCTAAACAGCTAAACACGGAACGCATCCCACAATGCATTGTGAGGGCAAGACGCCGGTAAAGCCGGTAAAAAGGTTTCTATGCGGCGTCGGCATGACAACATGCGGAAAGGAGCTGGGGCCATGGTCCGAGAAGACGTTGTATGTAGTATTACACGAACATGTAGTACCTGCGGTATAGTACTCTACGCCATTTTGACTTTTTCTTTGTACTTTGTTGCCATGTCCTCTTAAAAAACAACAATTTTCAGTCTTCTTTTGCCTCGTACACAATGTCTTTCAAAAAGTACCACCAACATCATATGACTTGACCACAGCAGGTTCTATTAAGTCAAACCACGGACAACTTCCATTCAAGGGGGAGCTTATCAAACGTATTCTGAAAGCATAAGCACTCCGAATATATTCTCTTAAACAATATATTGAGGCGTTATTTTAAATGTGGCAAGTATGACTTATGACTTAGCAGTTTTCCCTGGTAAAACGTGGTCGTTTGAGGATGACATCATGACTCAGCACCCCGTGGAGGTCTTGTGTGGTTTTATTCATGAGGAGAAGCGCGGAGCTCCAGTTCTGCTCCTGCCCGTTGGCTGAGCAGGAATCTGTCTCGCCTGTGAATGAATCTTTTAAAAACACGCTGCCGTTTCAACCTTTAAATCGCACATTAAAGCCATGAATCATTCCTCATTCCTGGATTTGCAACCCCCAGCCCCCCAGAAAGATCTGCCCGACCTCCTCCTTCCCTCCTCCTCCTCTCCCCCTTCTTCATACTCCTCACCGTTGTCTTCGTACTCTCTGGGGTCGCCACGCAACGGGCGGTAGTCTGAAACGGTCGGCATCCAGTTATGTTTGTAGCCCGAATTGGACTGTGCGTGGTGCCGCATGTAAGAAGTAGGACCGCCCGGGGGCAGAGCTGAGAGGAAGGGCGTGGCGGGGCAGTCATCCAGATTCAGGGACAGCTCGGTCGGACTGTTTCCCGTGCTCTGGTCACTGCCCGAGTCCGACCCCTCCTCTAAAACCGCCACGCTGTGCAAGGACAACAGCAACCGTGGCGTCCCCTGCGTCCCTAGGTCCGACAGAAGGGGTTTCCATTCAGAGACCGGGTGCGGCGCTGACCGACCCCCGTCCACCGCGTTCCCCCGTGTCCTCGCCTGAAACGGGAACAAGGGAAGCACCAGTTGTCCATTGGAATTGCGTAAGGTGCGCAACAACAGCGACCCGTCCTGGTTGCTCCCCCCGGAGTCGGTCGACGGTGGCGTCCCGGGTGATGGTGCCTTCTGGCCGGTTCTCTCAGTGTCCCGGCACGGTCTCCTCAGAAGCGAGGTCCCCGCAAGGTGGACTTCATTTCTGCACTGCTGCAATCCCCCGGCCTGTTCCCCGGGTACCTGGACGCCCACTGCGCTGTAGATATCCGAGGATTGGTTGCTCGTGTCCTGGTCTGAATCCGAGGGCAGAGTAGACAGCCCTGAGCCCAGGCACGAGCCGCTGTCCCAGGCCAGGTCCGGGACGATCTGGGCGTTCTGGGGGGAGTAGCCCCCGGACCCAGCAGGGGGAACAGTGGGGTTCACTTGAACTGCGCTCACCGCCTTTTCCTTGCCTGGAGGTAAAATCTCAAACTTGGAAATGGAGAGATTCTGGTCTGGAGGAGTCAGCACTTGAGGCTGGGGGGCAAAATTAGCCATCTGGTCCTGAAAAAAAAAAAGAGAAAAGAAAACCATGACCTTCAAAGACGTGAAATAAATGTTTTGTTATTGAAATCATTACCACCTGGTGGACAGAGTAAATGGGTTTGGGCGACTCATAATTTAAAATGAATTATGGAGGATGTAATGGAAAATTTACCAAGGG
This sequence comes from Zeus faber, assembly GCF_960531495.2. Classification (NCBI taxonomy): domain Eukaryota; kingdom Metazoa; phylum Chordata; class Actinopteri; order Zeiformes; family Zeidae; genus Zeus; species Zeus faber. Next base: position 3,915,882 of record NC_137195.1, read on the forward strand.
CTAATTAAAGGTTTTATAGTAAAGTTCTACTGAGACAAGTATTGCAACACCACGATAACAGAGCCGCCCTGTGAATTCCCCACCAACAACAAAATGTTCAACAATGAAGTGCTCGTCTCACGTCCGGGGAGGGGCGGCAGCTGTGTGTCATGCCTGAGTCATGTGCAGCCAAGAGCTCAGGTTTTCCAGGAAGACCTTCCTTCCTGCTAACTAACCACAGCCCTGAAGGGGGAATTCCTCCCCGGCGGGAATGTCTTACCAGGACGCCCGGAATGCTGGTGGCCTTCCCGGACGCATAGCGACAGATCAACACGGTCGACAGCATCACCGGCACGCTAAGCAGAGCCGCAGCCGCGAGGAACCAGGGGAGCAGCATCCACCGGTCAGCTGGCACGGGCGGAGATGGGTACGTTAGGCAATAAACACACAAAGGGCATGAAAACCTGCCCCTTCAGACGTGACGCAGATGCCCAAAAAATGTTGATCGTCAACATTTTCAAGAACTGTTTGTTATCTTTACTCCAACAGGAAGTCATATCCCTTGTTCCGACAGAAGACCTCGGTTCTCCAGCTACTCCACCTCAACATGCCTACATCTGCTCCACCTCAACACACCTACACCTGCTCCACCTCAACATGCCTCCATCTTCTCCACCTCAACATGCCTACACCTGCTCCACCTCAACATGCCTCCATCTTCTCCACCTCAACATGCCTCCATATGCTCCACCTCAACATGCCTACACCTGCTCCACCTCAACATGCCTCCATCTTCTCCACCTCAACATGCCTCCATCTGCTCCACCTCTACATGCCTACATCTGCTCCACCTCAACATGCCTCCATCTTCTCCACCTCAACATGCCTCCATCTGCTCCACCTCAACATGCCTACACCTGCTCTACCTCAACATGCCTACATCTGCTCTACCTCTACATGCCTACATCTGCTCCACCTCTACATGCCTACATCTGCTCTACCTCTACATGCCTACACCTGCTATACCTCAACATGACTACATCTGCTCCACCTCAACATGCCTACACCTGCTATACCTCAACATGCCTACACCTGCTCCACCTCAACATGACTACATCTGCTCCACCTCAACATGCCTACATCTGCTCTACCTCTACATGCCTACACCTGCTCTACCTCAACATGACTACATCTGCTCCACCTCTACATGCCTCTGCTCCACGATAACTACTACTCTGCATCTCCTCTCCTCTCCCTCTACTCTACTTCCTTCTATTCTACCTATACTCTACAATGCATTCCTATACTCTGCCTCTATTCAAGCTCTGCTCTACCTCTACTGTACTTCTACTCCACCTCCCTCTACTCCACCTCTATTCTACCCACTCAACTTTACTCTACCACTGGGAACTGACAAGGAAAACTGTCATTGTTTTATTTCTTTATTTAAAGGCCTTATACAATATAAATATACATAAATAATATATTTTGTCAAATCTGCTTTTTTCTCCATAGGTGTGAATGTTAATGTGAAGTTGCAGGAACTGTTGCTGAATTCAGCCTCGTGCTAAACCTGCGTAGGCTTGTTTTTGGGAGCGGTGGAGATGCCTGTGGCACTGTGCAGACGTACCAAGACGCTGCACCGTGCAAGGAAACTGTTTCACTTCACACCCAGAACAAACAGACTTTATCCATGGAACCAGGAAGCAGGCGCCTAAATACACTGCGGTGCCATTTAAATAACTGTCAGTGAGTTGCATAATGATAATAATTAGTAATAAATATTTGCATGCAGTCTTTTTTATTTTATGTTTTATTATTTATGGGCTCAGACTTCAAAACTATTTGCAGCAATGTGATTGTGATTAATAACAACGTCTTGGATGCAAATATTTATAACACAACTAACTCATTAACTCATAGTTAGCTGGGTTTTAAAGAATGGTAATCACTCTTTCTGCTTTATGTTTTATAATTGGTCCTCTGAGTATTTCATTTTGTTAAATTATAAACAATGGATAATAAATAATACACAGTATTGTTGTAATTCATATTCTCCTCTTCTCCTTATTCAACCTCTCGATGAGTATAATTTATTTTTTAATTAAATGCATTTTGCTTGTTTGATTTTTTTTCTTTTAATGCAATTCTGTATGTTTTATTTCATTAGCTTTCCCTAACCTTGTTTTCAAATTATTTCATTCGTTTTATTTTCTTTGTTTGTTTGCTTTGCTTTCACTGTTGCTATTTCACGACCTATTAATGTGCTCACTTTGAGTTGCATGTTGTGTGGGAAAGGTGCTGTACAAATAATGGTTATAATTAATATTATTAATATTATGGTTATTATTATTACTGTTACTCTTACTATTTTTTTATTGATATAATAATAATAATAATTATAATAATAATAATAATAATAATAATAATTATTATTATTATTATTATTAGTAGTAGTAGTAGTAGTAGTAGTATTAGTAGTATTATTATATTATTATTGTTATTATAATAATTATTATTATAGTTACTGTTATGATTATCATTATTATGATTATTGTTATTATTATGACGGCTTCTCTGTATCTCTCAATGACAGAAGTCATCACAAACAACCCGTCGTCTCCACCTGGCAGAATGACGCAGAAGGTGGTGTTGTGGCTCGCCGGGCGTCCCGGCAGGAAGCCGGGTGTGTAAACCACGAAGCCGCAGAACTCCGTCCCATTGTTCTTCAGGTCGATGGCGAAACGCCCCGTCGTGCTCTGGTTCACCTGGGGAGAGGAGGAGACGACGGCAGCTTTGAGCTTCAGTCCATCCCATAACAGCAAACAACCCCAATAGAAAAATACAGGAAACTGAACAAGACGTAGTCACAGCTGCCAGAGGGAGGCTCAACCTCTTCTCTGGTTCTGCAAAAGTATTTGAAAATATATTTATGTTGGTTTGTTTGTGTTGAAAATATTGCTCAAAATTCAAAAGTTTAGGGAACCCAAAAATGGGGGTAAAAAGTGAGAGAAATATTATTTGTGTGTGTGTGTGTGTGTGTGTGTGTGTGTGTGTGTGTGTGATTGTGTGTGTGTGTGTGTGAATATGAATGTACTATATAATGTATTTAAATAAGCAATATGACAGAAACACAACTCTGTATTTTTGATAATTTGCTGCTCTGGAATCAAAGTTTGACATTACGAGATTCTGAAGTCATTTGTAAGTGTCCTCACAAAGATGAAATGAATAGCTTGTCAATAAATCCTACTCTTTAACACCTTTCACAGTTTTAGGAAAAGGTTTTTTTTGACCTGAAATAGAATCTTAGCTGAATTCCCTCCCAGGGATCAATAAAGTCTTTTTTCCCTCAAAGAGTTATTGAGATGTAATAATTATCTTCCCTCTTTTGATGTTTTTAAGTGTTTCCATCTCCTGTTCAATTTGAAGCTCTGTTGAGCTTCCTTTTATCCCTTCTGCACATGATTGCTTTGTTTGTTTGTTTTTCCCTTTTATTCATTTTTGTCTCTAATGTGCAGTAATTTCAGCTGCATTGTAATGTATTGAAGCTCCTGTATAAATATGACTGATTACTACTAGTATTATTATTATCATTGTAAAATGTATAAAATAACAATAATAATAATAATAATAATAATAATTATAATGATAATAATACTAATAACAATAGTAATAATAATCATAATAATAATACCGATAATAATAACAATAATAATAATAATAATAATAATAATAATAATAATAAGGACCATAATCACAGTATCACCATTATTGTTATTATTAATATTATCATTATTATTATTATCATCTGATCTTGTGTTTACAATGCAAAAAAATATGTTAAAAAGAAAAAAACTATTGTTATTGTTATTTGTACATATTGTTCTACATATTGTTTCCCGTTCTTCTCGCTTGAATCTGTATTTATTCCCTTTGTTCTTTACGGAAGAGACAAAGTTTCAAATGACTTGAGACGACACAGAGCGATGACATGAGATGAGGTGTTGTGAACGCCTGGATGACGCCCAGGGACTGACCCGCGCTGCCCACCGGGGCTGAGTGATGTGCAGGGTGTACAGCACCAGGGGCCTGAAGCTCACACTCCTGGTCCTGTTGAACACATCCAACATGGACGTGGCGTTGGGCCCCGGAGGCAGAGAGACGTCCACACACAGGGAAGAGACGGTGGGACTCAGAGACAGGATGGGAGGACCAAGGTCAGCTGGATGGATAGATGGACAGACAGACAGATAGATACATTACATTTATCAGACGCTTTTATCCAAAACAACTTACAATTATTCAAACACTGACGGACGCAGCCATCAGGAGCAATTAGGGGTTAAGTGTCTTGCTCAAGGACACTACAGCATGCTAGCAGGAGGAGCCTGGGATCCAACCAGCAACCTTTAGATGACTAGACCACCAGCTCTACCTCCTGAGCTACCATCCCCAGATAGATAGCCAGACAGACAGACAGATAGATAGATAGACAGACGGATAGATGGATAGATGGATAGATTTGTTAAACGTTTGCAGTAATGTGATTACTTACAATATCTTGGATGCAAATACTGATAATATATATAATAGTTAGCCGAGTGTTAATGAATGGGCGTCGCTCTTTTTAATGTAACCTGGTGTTGTTAACCTTCCTTCACCGATTCTTGGAAAATTTTTCAGAATTGAACGGAACTAGTTCTGCTTTCCAAACTGAACACGAGACAAACAGTTTCCACGGCTGCAGCTGTGAAATCATCTCCATTCCGGCCGGCGCTCGGGTGAGAGCAAGACGGGGCCGTGGGCCACCGCACTAAACCTCCGGCACCGCGGGGGGTCTGCCGGGTGAACCGTGAGTCTCTTACTGTGTGCGATGGGGTTGAATCTGTAGCTGGTACGGGCCCCGCGGTGCCGGCCGCTGCTGTGGACCCGGGCGACGTAGTGGGCGTGGGGCAGCGACGCGGTCTCCGCAGTCAGGTCACACGATAGCGCTGAGATGTTCCGACACTCGGCCTTGTTGCGGAACGGCTGCTCCTTGGTGTCGCTGCAGGAGGAGGAACCAGGCGGTGAAGAGCACGACCTCAGTGCCGCGACAACAAACCAGGCGTAGCTTAGGGAACCGGTTCCGTCAGACAACTTGACGGCGCCACGGGCTTCCACGCCCTTATATGGGCCGGCCTGTTTAAGCGGCCAGTCCCTGCTTCCCTACCTGCTTTGCTGCCCTCCCTCCACCTCCCCTGCATCCACCCGTTGGGTTCTACTCTTCGATCCAACGGGTGAGATTGGCGCTCACCACTCCTCTATATTTCTAGTTCACTCAGGGTCTGATTTTGCTGTTCACCAGTGAAGAGCAGCAGAGCCCAGACGCCCAAACTCAAACGACGCAAAATAAATAAAGATCATTTTCAACAGCTTTCATTTTCAAGCAAAGAGTTGTCCTACGGAATTGAATTATTTAAAGACAATTAAAAAAACACAGTCGGAATGTTCTAAACAATGCTGACAAAAGCCGACCCGTATATCAGCTCCTCCTACGACTCCCAGCCTCCCTCCCTGAATGTTCAGACATTTTGAGCCTCGCTCCCTGATTGGTCCGTTTATGTCGCATTAAACCCCCCCCCCCCCCACCCCCACCCAATTGTCGGCACACTGAAAATGAAATCACTTTTGGTGACTTGTTCATGGTGAATGGTGGTGTGGTTTACACATGGCAGAAGAGGAGGCCCCAATATATTTATATATTTTGGGGATTTCAAATTAATCGTCATTTTCAAGGTCAAATATCAGGGTCATTCTCATGGGAGGTCCTATCTGTTGTAGGTGTTGGTTGGATTCTACAGTTGGGCACAAATTAGACTGAATTTGACCTAAAATCCCCGAAATAATTACATTTAGTCATTTAGCAGACGCTTTTATCCAAAGCGACTTACAATTATTCAAACACCGACGGACACAGCCATCAGGAGCAATGAGGGGTTAAGTGTCTTGCTCAAGGACACTACAGCATGCTAGCAGGAGGAGCCTGGGATCGAACCAGCAACCTTTAGATTACTAGACGACCAGCTCTACCTCCTGAGCTACCGTCCCCCGTGTATATGTATAATGTATATATCTATATATAATGTATATATCTTGGATGTACAAGTGGCATCACTCATCTTTTTGTGTCTAATCACCAGACAAGGAGCTCAGGCTAGACCAGCCCAAATCATGCCAATTAGCCCCAGAAAAATGGTTAACAGACACAGGTAGATAGATACCGAGAGTGATAACACTCAAACAGACAGGATATTTTTTGAGGTCATTTTCAGGGTCAAGTCAAATTCAAATTGGTATTACTCATCTCTCTGTGTCCATTCCCCATGTTTCTTATCACCACCTGGATCCTCCTCTGCATAGTGGAAAACACCATCCATCACCATGAAGAGAGGGCAAAAAAACAACGTAAGGTTTGCATCTAGTCATATATATATATATACTGTATATATATGTATAAAAGTTCCACTCATCTTTCTATGTCAAATGCCTCCACATGTCTATGTTAGTTTAAAAGTTGTATTTTACCAAATGCATCGGGCGAATGATCATAATTCTGCAAGCGACAGGAAATGAAGCACAGAGAAGAAGAGATTCCTCCTCGGCTGAAACGTGACGGACCTGAGGAACGCGCCTGCCACGGGGCGGCCGACGCCCTGTTTTGTGAACCAAGCACATGCACACGGGGCATCGTCCAGCACTTCCCTAAAAACACACAAAGAGACGACGGCGGAGGGAAGCAGAAAGGGGAACAAAGCCCAGGCAGCAGAGGTGAGGAACAAAGAGCCTTGTGCCAGCTCTTCCCCCCAGAGCTCGACCGAAGAAGAAGACGAACGTACAGAGCGATACGGTGCACAGCACACTGCGATATGATTGTGTAGCTTATTATGGTATATATATATATTTCTTTGATATGTCAGGTGAGAGCTCCCCGAGTTCTACTGTAAAAAGTTTGTTTTACACACAAAACAAGGTGAAACCTGGTAAAGTATGTTTGTGTTGTATCACTGTCCCTGCAGAGCCACTGATACTAGAATAATGAATGCATACTTATCCAAATGAAAAGACTAAATTGCAAAATACATGTTGGGGTGGAAGTAACTAATTGCAGCCTCTCGCGTTGCTGTAATTAAGCTTTTCTTGTGGACTTATTATCAAAATCTCTTAGTGAATCTTATTATGCATTAATACATTAAGCAGCAACGGTTATAAAGTGATCAATACTCTTCATTAGGTCCAAAGTAACTTATAAAGTAAAGGATACAAAGTAACTACATTATACGAGTAGTTTTTGGGAAGAATACTTTACGGTACTTCCTTTTAAGTGTTTTTTTTTTCGACACCGGTGGTTGAACACACTGCCAGTCCTGTCCCGGTGCTTCTACTTGAGCACATGTTTTCAGTTCTTCTATCTTTCCAACACTGGAAATTCATCCACAGTAATTATTTCTATTCCACTGCGTTTGCACTTTCTACCTCACTGCAGACGCCGCTTGCCCATTGCACACTTAAAAATATTTGTCTTTGATTTATTATATTTATCTATGTTTTGTGTACATAGTTTTATGAAAAAAAAATGCTCACGTTTTGCTTTAGTTATTTCTTATAATTAAATAAAGTAATATATATGATTTAACAATAATTTTATCTCTACATAGTATCACATTTTGTATATTTGCATATCTTTGAATATTTTATATAATAAATAATATATTATTTATAATAAATATCATATGGCTATATATTTTATAATAAAATTGTAATTTTTATTTGATAAAAACATTTGTCCTACTTTTTTTATTCTATTTTGTTATTATTTTTATTCATTATCTTTTCAGGCTGTTAAGCTTTTTTATTCGTTAATGCTCATGGTTTGTAGTGAAACGAGTGAAAAGTGCTGGTACAGATAAACGTGCCCATAAATTCTTGATTAGTTTGTTATTAATTCTTTTTAGTTGCCCCTCCGTACAAAGTCCCGGTTTGTGTCACCGTGGCCACTAAACCCTGATCCTGGTTCTGATAACACGGTCACGGCGCCGGCTCCAGTGTCAAAGCCTCTGCCGCCCCAAACGCCGACTTTTCTCAGGCGGCGAAGGAGAGACAAACAAAAACAACGGCGCGGGCCAATAAGGAAGCGGCATTAAGTGGGAATAAAAAGGGCCGATCTGCGTCTGCGGCTTATTTGAGGACGGCCTCCCGGGGGATAAAAAAGTCAATAGGATTTGGGAGCCACTTGACATTTGTCCGCCGGAGCCTGTCGGAGTAATTATACGAGATGGCATTTCCACTTGCTTGACACGGTTTGTGTAGGGAAGTAATGGAAAAGTGCTGCTCTGCATCTGCGGGAGCGATCTGGTGGCGTTGCACCGGCGGCGTGTGCGGTCCATGCTAATGACCATTACCCCCCCCCCCACCACCACCACCACCACCACCACCATTATACTGCTGTACTGTAGCCCGGCAGCAATAAAGCTCCAAGGGTACAGGAGGTTCACTGGGCGAAAAATTGATAGACCCACCCGAGTGTGTCTGGAAGTCTGAAACCATATTAGAGGCGAGAGGGGGAGCGGGGGGCGGCAGAGAGGAAGTAAGGGAGGTGCCGTGTGTTCCGCTGCCGCAGCCAATGCATTCAAAGTCTCCAGGGCCGGCCCCAGCCTTTTTTGGAGCCCTAGGCGAGATCTGAAGACGTTGCCCCCCGCGCGCAGCGTGTACATGCCGCAAAATTCCCGACATGTGCATCCACCCTCCCATGCACACCGCATACCTCACAGCCCAAACTCCACCCAACCTGCTCCCCGATGCGGCCACCCCACCTCAATCCAACTCAACCCCATTGACGAAACGTCAGCGTCTGGGGGTTGTCCCCCAAAAGAGACTTGCTTTCAGGGGCCTGTATTCCTGCATTCTGGTGAATTTTTTATCCAAGTAACAACGAGTCAACTAAATACATTTTAAAACGAATCTACTTTTCCTCAATAAAGCAACAACAGCAAACGACTTTACCGTTGTTACTTGATGGGGTGGGTTGTCTCGTGCTGTTTGCATCGGTTCATCTCATTGGGTGAGGGGTCCGGAAAAGAGGGAGTCCGCCCCCCCCATGGTGGAGGTCAGAGCAGAGCGACGGGCCAAACTAAAAACCCAAGGGGGGGGGGGGGGGTTTGATGTGGCCAAAAACGTTATTTTCTTAAAACATAAAAAAATGACAAATGGCGGTGCCCAACGCGTTAATATTTTGTATTCTAAAAATATATGAACAATTTTATTTCCTTTCATTTTTAATTCCCCTTCTCAGCTCCGTGTCCCCATGGAGGACGGGCGCCCCCCGGCTCAGAGCCCTGATGGTTCCTCCGAAAGCCTGGAAGCCTCACACGACCCGATGACATCACAAACTGCACTGGCACCAACTTTAAACACCTTTAAAAATGACATCATTACATTTTCAGTCAGTCAGTGAGCCAGAGTAACAACACCATCACCCCCAACTGTTGCATTTCAATGGGTTTTTATTTTAATTTAAAGAATATGCTTAATAAACAAATTGTGATTTTTTTTTTATTGTTTATTTTATTATTTCTTCTTCTTCTTCTTCTTCTTCTTCTTCTTATTCTTCTTCTTCTTCTTCTTCTTCTTCTTCTTTTTATTATTATTATTTTATAATTATGTATTTTTATTATATGCATATTATATTATTATTAAATTTAATTTTTATTGTACTGTTATTTAATTCTATTATTATTGTTTATCTCTATTTCCATTGTCATTCGTTGTTTTTCTTGCTTTTCCTCTTTCTGACGTTATTGTATGACACCTTTTGATTTCTACGATTATTGTCTTAGTGTAGTTGATGGTGTAATACTCTGTAGACTGACACCAGTCAGGGTGGTGCTGCTCCATATTGACTAGTGTGGGTGATGGTGCACACACTGTGTTAGAAGTGTTGAATTAATCATCATCAGTCCTTCGTTGGGTAAACCTGGCTCTCACCTCCAGTACTGCACGGTGTAGCGGACGTCCTCCCCGGGCCGCGCAGGCTCTGCCCGCCTCCAGTGGAGGACGTTGTGGAAGTTTGTGGAGATGAAGAAGGGCCTCTCACACGGCTCCACCCTCCCAGCGGCGAGGCAGCCTGCAGCACAGAGACACAGAGCCTCCGTCAGACACCGAGCCTCCATCAAACAGGGCCTCCGTCAGACACGTCGCAGCGAGGTCAAAGGTCGCAGTGTGTGACATCACAGCAAGCCTCTCGCTGCAATCTATCTGTCTGTCTGTCCCCGTTCGTCCATCCTTCTGTCTATCTGCCTGCCTGCCTGTCTGTCTGTCTGTCTGTCTGTCTGTCTCTCTCTCGCTATAGGAGGTGCAGGAATTCCAGTATCGCAGTTTAATTTTCACTTCACAAAGCCATGAACTGCGAAAAGTGAATTAATTTATTAATTTACATTATATATAATTTACTGCCGCTGGATTCCTGATTTACAAATCACAGACTGGTAAATAGTGTGATTTAAGATTTGGCTGAGGAAACAACGTTGGATCTCTACCCGACAGCAGGTGGACGGTGCTAACGGTCCCTCCATCAAGGCGGATGTAATCGTTCACCGTCTCATACCGTCCTAACACACAGCCCCCATGAGTACTCCCTAATATCACGAGCAATCCATCGAAACTTGAGTTTTCACGAGTTTTTCTTGAGTTTTCACGTTGCTACAACCCGTTGGCTGTTACGAAACCAAATGGCCTTTGAATCCATTTTGCACCGATGGCTCCGTTTGGACGGAGCAGAGTCAGCTCGGACGGAGTAGAGTCCGTTCGGACGGAGCCCAGTCGGCTCGGACGGAGCAGAGTCGGCTCGGACGGAGCAGAGTCGGCTCGGACGGAGCAGGGTCGGCTCGGACGGAGCAGGATCGGCTCGGACGGAGCAGAGTCGGCTCGGACGGAGCAGAGTCCGTTTGGACGGAGCAGCGTCTGCTCGCTGGTCGTGGACGTCCTGGTTTGGAAAACACGGAGGAGGAAACCCCTCTGACCCCACGGGGAGAAGACGGAATGGAAGCGCTCACCGTAGCAGCACAGCAGCAGAGCCAGGAGCCTCAAGGACCACATCGCCGCCGGGGGCCCCGGGTACCACCGGGGGCCCCGGGTACCACCGGGTCCCAGGAGGGCAAAGGTCGGGGGGGTTTTCGGCTTCCGCGACCACGCGATCGCGGCGTGATCTCCGCCACAACGGGAACAGGCGGCCACAGGCTCCGAAATGTCAGAAATCTTCTCACCCCCAGCCCCTTCCCCCTTCCAGCGCACCCCAAAAAGGAGGAGAAGGAGCCGCTCGTGACGCTGTGGAGACGTCCACCTGCCCAACATCTGCTCTGGCAAAGGAGCTGCCGTCCTCAGGTGCGAGCATGTGGACTTTGGAACCTTATCACCTGTTTTCTCACTTACCGCATGTTCAACCTCCTCCCCCCTCGCTCTCTCTCTCTCTCTCTCTCTCTCTCTCTCTCTCTCTCTCCCCTCCCTTTCTCTCTCTCTCCCTCTCCCTCCCCTCCCTCCCTCTCTCTCTCTCTCTCTCTCTCTCTCTCTCTCTCTCTCTCTCCCCTCCCTTTCTCTCTCTCTCCCTCTCCCTCCCCTCCCTCTCTCTCTCTCTCTCTCTCTCTCTCTCTCTCTCTCTCCCCTTCCTCTGTCTCCCCTCCCTCCCCCCTCTCTCTCCTCAACATGTATTTCAGGTTTTATCTGATGGGACAATCTTGATGGGAAACGATCCAAACTCAAAGAAGAAACAGAAAGTGAAAGTATGAAGGTGTAGCCGCGCCCGGCTGGGTGTGAATGACGGGTTTGCGTGTGAAAAACAAACCTCCCATTCCAAAAGTGTGACAGAAAGCAGAGGTGTGGAGGTGGTGTAGCTCCTTTTTATTATGAATTTACAATTTGCGGCGGCTGGAGAGATTGGATTGAAATGGTGGTTGTTGTTTTTTTTTAACTTTTTAACGAAAAAAAATTCAATGAATCAAACGGCTCCATCATTTGCCCTCACGTCAAAGCAAACCTGCAAGCTGCTCTAGAAGTCATGGTTTGAAGAAGAGGTAGGTTTTGGGTAGAAGTAGAGTCAAGTAGAGTAGGGGGCTAGAGTAGAGGTAGAGTCCAATAGAGTTAGAGCAGAGAGTGGTAGAGTAGAATAGAGGTAGAGTAGAGTAGAGTAGAGGTAGAGCAGAGGTAGAGTAGAATAGAGGTAGAGTAGAGGTAGAGTAGTATAGAGGTAGAGTACAGGTAGAGTAGATTGAGGTAGAGTAGAGGTAGGGTAGAATAGAGGTAGAGTAGAGGAAGCGGTAGAGAGGAGGAGGGGGGTAGAGTAGAGGTACAGTAGAGTAAAGGTAGAGTAGAGTAGAGTGCGGTAGAACAGAGGTACAGTAGAGTAGGGGGGTAGAGTAGAGGTACACTAGAATAGAGGTAGAGTAGAGTAGAGGTAGAGTAGAGGTAGAGTAGAGGCAGATAGAGGTACCATTGAGAACAGGTAGAGTAGTATAGTAGTATATGGAGGTAGAGTAGAGGTACAGTAAAGTAGAGGTAGAGTAGCGAGAGGTAGAGTAAAGAGAGTAGAGTAGAGTAGAGGTAGAGTAGAGGTAGAGTAGAGGTAGAGTAGAGGTAGACACAGAGGAAGATTAGAGGCAGAGCCGCCCATAAGGCAGGGGAAGGGGAAAGGTTTCTGGGGCCCAGCTCAGCTGTGTCATCAGAGCGTCTCCAAATTCAAATAATAAAAACAGTAAATACAATAAAAGCTGCAAATAAAAACAATGTTTTTATTGTGGATGTATTTAGTTCCCTAATTGAATAAGCGTGCTTAACGAGGAGACTTTCTCAGTCTACCACTACTCGACTTCTACTCCGCCTCTGCTCCACCCGTGATTGACTTCTACTCTATCTCTACTTCACCTCTACTCTACTTCTACTCTGCCTCTACTCTGCCTTGACTCCGTGGGGACCGCTCCGTGGTGACCACTCCAAGGGGACCGCTCCGTGGGGACCGCTCCGAGAGGACCGCTCCGTGGGGACCGCTCCGAGAGGACCGCTCCGAGGGGACCGCTCCGAGAGGACCGCTCCGAGGGGACCGCTCCGAGAGGACCGCTCCGTGGGGACCGCTCCGAGAGGACCGCTCCGAGGGGACCGCTCCGAGGGGACCGCTCCGAGGGGACCGCTCCGAGGGGACCCCTCCGAGGGGACCGCTCGGTGGGGACCCCTCCGAGGGGACCGCTCCGAGGTGACCCCTCCGAGGGGACCGCTCCAAGGGGACCGCTCGGTGGGGACCCCTCCGAGGGGACCGCTCCGAGGGGACCGCTCCGTGGTGACCGCTCTGTGGTGACCGTGACACGCCCCTTTAGTTTAAAAAAACCCGGGTTTACTCTCTGATTTTGGTGTAAAAACCGTACACCTCTATTCTACCTCCCTTTACTCTAACTGTACTCAATCTACCACTACTCTTCTAGTGCTCTACTTCGCTCCACTCATATTCTTCTCTTGCTCTATTCAACTCTACCTCTACTCTGCCTCTACTTCTACTTCTGCTCTATTGCACCTTCCTCTACTTTTCCTTGTCTCTGCTCTACCTTTACTCCACTCTACTGCTACTCCACCTTTGTTGTATCTCTACATCTACATTCCTCCACTCTACTCCACTCTACCTCTATTCTACCTCTCTCTACTTCTATTCTATTTTACACTACTCTACCTTTACTCTCCCTCCACTCTTCATTTACTCTACTCCACCTATGTTGTACCTCTACTCTATATCCCTATCCCTCTATATCTACACCACCTCTATGCTACATTCCTCCACTCTAGCTTTACTCTACATTAACTCCACCTCGAATCCACTCTACTTCCCTCCAAATTTGATTGAATTGTTCGTTGAAATAAAGATAGAATACAATTTCAACAATTTTAGATTTTTATTTGTTGCAATTTTTTTTCATTTGTTTTTGCCTCAAGATGTGACGCAGCTTAATGGACCAAATATGTTTTTAAGCAAATGATTATTCACTCTCTGGATGGATGCACTGGCCGAACGGGCTCCATGCGGAGGAATTACAGCGGTCTTTATGAGAGTGTTAAAGAGCGCGATGCTTCACGTTGACATCTGCGCTTTAAAGGTTGTTATTTAGGGGCTGATTCACTGCCGCCCGCACACAAAAAAAGAAGAAATTAATCATGAACCACTCAAGGCAAATGTATTTGTTTGGCACTTAATCACAGTTACAGTCTCAACGGGGGGTTTATGGGCGGACGTTTAACAAAAGGGAATTAAGACGACAAGACAACGACGGAGGGCTCAACGGAGGAAAGCGGAGCCAACCGCACATCTGGGGGGTCGGAGGGGAAGCGGCGCGTAGAGGCGAAGCACAACGGCGATTTTAAAGGAACAGGCTCAGAGGCAGCTACGCGGCGGGAAGTTGTCGCGGTGAAGGTTGGCGCGTTTCCCTTCCAAGAATGTCAATCACACAGATAAATATGAATTTTAAAATGCCGCAGCCAACAAATCCTTCAAGGAGTCTTCCTTTCCCAGCTCAGCCGCACCGAGTCCGAGTCGCTGTGGCTGAACCGAGTCCGAGATCCAGGAAGGAGAAGAACCCGGCGCCGCCGGGTGGCTGGTGACAACCACCCGGGAGCCGCTCCTCAACCGCGTCTCCGACCGCATCCCCGAGTCGCCAGCCGCGCACGCGCCCCAATGTTGTGCTCACGAAGGGAAAACGAAGATGAGGATTCGATTAATTTAGGAGAAGAGTCAAGGCCTTCTGCATCGTTCGTGTTGAATGTGACTGATCTACGGTTCCATCTTTGCTAAATAAATCAATCCACCACAAGATTCTCGTGAATTCAAATGAATATCAGGCTGGTTTTAGCCATTTTGCCTCTCCAGGTCAGGGCCACAGAGGAAAAGCACTGGGTGTTCATGGGCCACACAAAATACTAATGAATGTCAATGAATGGATATAAATACCTCTAGTTAGAGTAATGTTAAAAGATGTATTTCTACATGGAATAAACGAGTTGCTATTTTATTGTCTTTTTTTGGAGGCACGGGGACGCAGAGTGGAGCGCGGATCTGGAAATGAATATGAATGAAGATGCATGTTACCCAGAAAACCTCCATGCCCCAAATAGAAAAACAAAAACAAAAACCCCGCCTGATAAAAAGGGCACCGTGGACATCGAGGGGCAGAGGGGCGGGTGCTTGGGTGCCCGGGTGCTCGGGTGCTCGGGTCCTCGGGTGTCCGGGTGTTCTGGTGCCCGGGTGCTCGTGTACCCGGATGCTCTGGTGCTCGGGTGCTCGGTGCTTGGGTGCTCTGGTGCCCGGTTGCTCAGGTGCCCGGGTGCTCGGGTGCTCTCTCACATGCCTGCTGAACATAATGAAATGAAACTCCTGTTGGATTCCTGAATCACCCAAACAGGTGGAGGAATCATAATAAGTATAATGAGTGTATGTTTGAATGGAACGTGCCATTGTGCATCAGTGAAACCTCGGCTACAGGATGAGCAGCAGCAGCAGCAGCAGCAGCAGCAACAGCAGCAGCAGCAGCAGATAAAACATATTTTTCAATCTGCCCAAACGTCAATAACAACTCATCCTCTCAGAGAGGAGAGGAAAGAGAGAGCGAAGGAGAGGAAGAGGAAGGAGAGCAAGGACAGGAAGGAGAGGAAGAGGATGGAGAGCAAGGAGAGAGAGGAGAGGAAGGAGAGGAAAAGGAATGAGAGGAAGAGGAAGGAGAGGAAGGTGAGAAAGGGGGGGAAGGAGAGGAAGAGGAAAGAGAGGAAGGAGAGGAAGAGGAAAGAGAGGAAGGAGAGGAAGGAGAGGAACGGGAGGATGGGGAGAAAGAGGAAGGAGAGCGGGGGCTGGCAGTGACACACACGTTGCAGCATCAGGTCGAGCGGCGTTCTGCGGATGAAAGGATTCCACCGTCTTCCATAATTCATCAGCGTGGCACCGCCTCACCTTCCCATCGCCAGCACCGCGCTGACACTTATCCAAGCGTCGCCCATTGATTTGTTTTCATACTCGACACGATATGAAAGCACCTCATCAACACCGGAGCAAAACACGCTGGAGAGAGAGATGAAAGAGATGGAAGAGATAAGAAATAACACACATGTCCACATCCATGGAGATGACACCCACCCACCACCCGCCACCCACCACCCGCCACAAACGACCTGCCACCCACGACCCGCCACCCACCACCCACCACACGCCACCCGCCATACGCCACCCACCACCCGCCACCCTTCACCCGCCACCCGCCACCCGCTACCTGCCACCCGCCACCCACCACACGACACCGACCCCCCCACCACCCGCCACCAACCACCCACCGGTTACAGTGCAGCGGCATGACTCATAAAAGTGGCGCACAGTAAAAACAGCAGTCAAATGAAAATATGGAATGAGAACACGAGCAATTATTATTTATATTAAAATGATTTATTTTTACATTAGAAAGAAGAAGAAGAAGAAGAAGAACAACAACAACAACAACAACAAAGCGATGGTGGAAGTGGAAGCCTTGTCATTCAGTATTTGAACTTTGCATCTTTGCGCTTCCTTTTTCCCACAACATGGCTTCTTTGGAAGTGTCACGTTGCTTTGACTCTCACACCCGCTATCGTGGACAGATTCTGATGCCTGGAACCAACCTTATCTCATGCAGCTGCGTTTGTAATGGCCATTTTGTTATTTTCTATGTTATTCTGTCCTACCCCGCCCATCCCCACCCATCCCGGCCCCACCCGTCCCTGCCCCGCCCGTCCCTGCCCCGCCCGTCCCTCTGTGTTTCTCGCTCTCTGCTCCCACAGGCTCCTGTGATCGCCTTCATAAGACGGAGATTCTCTTTGTTTTCAGCTGAAACCTCCACTCCAACTGTCTATATTTAAAAAAAAACAGACTCCGCTGCCCGATGCGCGACATCAATTGTCGATAAGGAGGCTATTTCTTGATGACTTCAATAATGAAGGAGCTTTGTCAACACAGCTTAAAATTCTGACTTCATCCAAAATTGAATCCATCTGTGTTTCCTTTGATGACTCCAGTCGGAGGTCTGCTTTTCTCCACCCTCGGGGGCCGTCCGTGGAGTTGTGTTGACTTCTGCTGTTTTGTTTTCCCGCAATGTGAGCGTCAGTGACCGCGGCGGCTCCGGGTGGAAGCGGAGGCAGGATTGACATTGAAGTTAGGAACAGGTGCATTCCAATGTTTGGCAAAGCTTTAGTAGTGCTTGAAGAGGCATTCAAGGTCAGGGTCCATTTCCAGTTCCTTCCAGCTTGTTATTGGACTATTTCTCTTTCTTGTGCAGTTCTTTTTTATTTATTTATTTATTTTCCCAACAGCCAATTCGGCCGACAAGTGAGACGCCAGACCCAGGATGTTCCTTCAAGATCTCCTCGCGATATCGTCGAAATGCTGAAAAGGTTTTCACGCCGACCCGCGCTCAGGAATGATATTTTTCGGTTTTACTCCAATTTCCCGCGTTCCTAAGCAACAAAACTCGGTGGAGTCGTTCCATAACCCGGGTCGTAGCTGTAACTTATGTTAAGAGCTCGGCTCCTCCTGACGGATCGGCAAAGGAACGGATAAAGCCGCACAAACACCGCTTTCACAAAACAGCAGAGGGAGATATCTGTCGGAACTTTGATACAATAAAGTTGAGGTAAACAAAAAGAGCGCTGGAGGAACAAACTGCTCGGAATTGATTGAATTCGCCGTAGCGAGTCTTAATCCCGGCTCCGCCAGGACGACTGGGGTCGGGTCCCTTCGGGATCATAGGAAGGAAAACTCCAGCCTCAATTATTGAAATAAATATCAAATGAAATATCTAAAGTCATAACTTTATGAGGGTACGGCGTGTTGCAATTTATTTCGTGAGGATTTGTTCCCTTCATTTCAAGGGCCCATAACAATAACAATAACAATAATAATTCACCACTAAGGATGGACCCTGGACACAAAGCGGAGAACAGGTGTGAAAAGAAACCCAATAAATCGAACCCTTGGAAAAACCTTATGACACTGTCCGCGCTCCACACGTGCGAACTTCAAGCACCGCATGTGGCCTGGCGCCTCTCCCGCGTCTGGGTCCCGCCTCCCCGTCCACTCCACAGTCAGCGCTGACCAGGTTAACTGCAGCCATGATCCCAGAGCCTCGCTCGGCAGTGCCGGGCTGTCGGGGGTCGTTTGGCTGATTCCCTCCTTTTGAGTCGGTACATCAAAGTACTTTGAGGGGTCGGGTCTGAGTTTGAGCGTCAAGCCGTGTCTCAAGCGACGCCCCGTGTTTAGTCTTTTTCCCCCTCAATCCCACGGCACACCGCGACCCTTTTTACCGCTGAGACGTCAGAAAGACATAGAACTGTGCTTATCATCACGGCCTGCTCGTTGTGGTGCACGGCTCGCAAACGATTGGAAACATTTGTTCAAAATGATTTGTTGGCTCTTTTTTGCCCATCGCTACCACTCGGTCATGCAGAGAGTGGTCAACTTGTGCTGATGTCAACAGCCAGAACCTCCCCCAACGCACACACTTTTAACAATCAGGCTTTCTTTTGTTCATTTCAAAAGTCCAAAAGATGTAAAACAAAACAATAAAGAGTACTTTTTAATGGTGTGGAATAAAATTTGTCTGATTACAGTTTACCGTGTTTTATTATGTTAAATAGGCGTCAAATAGCTCATTTGAATTATTAAAAATAATATAATAATGCACGGTCCCTGTTAATAAAAAATAAACCCAACTGAACTCAGAAAAGCCACTCTGTCCATTTTACTGCAAAAAGTCCAAAGCAAATTTTAAATGGAAACATGTTCTATGTCATATGGTGAATTTAATTTGAAGACGGTTGTTATTTTCCAGAGATTGAGAGTTTGACGTGTGCATTCGACACCATCGCAAACAAATCAACGGGAAGTGAAGCGCTTATAACGTTGAATAACCAAAGCCTAATTTTGTGTCTTTCACTATCACTACAGGTCAGACCTCTGTGTGTGTGATCTGTCCGGACATGAGGTACGGCACCTCATAATGACGGTGACTCGCTTCAGCGGCTGATTTTAATGAGACAGTTGTTTGACTACCCTGCTGGAGCCAATGTCATCAGAAGCGGGCAGCTGGCTCTGGGCTGATAGAGGAGCCGGCCGCCACACAAAACACACTGTTCCAATCAGAGGAGATAAGAAGATGGCACGCACAATCAAGCGGCTGTAGAAACCTGGCAGTCCGGTTACAGCCAAGCAACCACCCCTCGAGGTGCTGCTTGTGCTCACTTTGCCATTGTCCTCACCAAGTAGGTGGTATTTAAAAATAGCTAAAGCTGCCTTCACACATGCACTGCAACCTTGAAACGACCCGGACATTACCCGGGGTAGCTGTATGTGTGACCAAAAATGTCCGAATCATTTGGACTGGACATTACCCAAACTTTACCCAGCCAGCATTCGAGTACAATGTCTGTGTAATGTGCAATTGAGCGTTATGTGTGAACAGAGCAGGTGATTGTCTGGGGCATTCACGGCGACAGGTGGGCGTGTTGCATGTTGATGACTATCATGCGTCAGTTATTTACCTTTGTGCGGATCTTCGTGCACGGAGCGCAGCTGCTTAGTACTCCTTTCTGCTTTCTTTGTTATTAATTTCCACTCGTTTATATTGCTGATACGTCCAAATACATGGAGCATTAACGCAAAAAAGAAAAAGCCAAACTACTACTGTAGCCTCGTCCTCCATCTTGGGTGTGCTGTAAAACTCCGCAGCGTCATTGCGTCACATCCTGCCTCCTGCAGGCTCTACTGCAGGAGTATTTCCAGGTAGTGTGAACGTGTCTGACACGGACAATCCCTATCTGGACCACACCTGATTATCAGGACATATCCGGCTTTGTGGAAAAAGAACCATTTCCCCCAAACACCGGATCCCTTCTGTAATATGGAGTTAGCTCAAGACGGTACAGTGTGACAATTCTCTGACCCCCAACTGACCACCCAACCTTCTGATATCTGAACCAATTTGACATTGGCATTGTGGTCTGCAAACAATCTGCAACTGGTGAACCTTTTAGCTTGTTTCTTGTCCCTAATCAGTGGTTCTAAAAGTGAAAGTGTTCTGTCGTAGTGAAGTGTGTGGAGTGTAGCGTTGTGAGTGTACTGGTGCCCTCCAGCCTTGTTTCACCACTAACCAGTATGAGATCTAAAGCCTCGTCCACAATTACGAGACTTTTTCAACGACAACGGGCATACAGTATATATTGGAGCACAACTGGACTATGACTGGAATATGGGATTTTCAGTCTCTTCTGCATTCACACATAACTGCTGCCTGTGAGGAGCACAAATCTGAAGACAGAGAACAGACGGACTGAGCTCTGTGGAGCTCAAGCACTCGCCAGAATGGAACTTCCCATGAGATTCCCACTAGAGGCCAAATACCTTGTGATATTTTGACACCAAAACAAACATACAGTACAGCTCGCCACTGTGGTTGTTTGTGCAGCGAACTTGCTGCAGCGCTGACATTCTCCACTAATCCGACTCATGAGCCGCTCCTCCGTTTCACACTCCACACTCTGCCCACTTGTTGCTTTCTTTGGCGATTTGAGGCTTTGATGAATTTTGAAGAATTTTGGAAAGACTACCCTAGATAAAGATCTGGTTTGACTATGTGGCTTCACTACCCTGTACCACCCTGGAGTGCCCTGTATCACCCTGTGCTGACCTATACCGGCCTGGGCTACTCTATACCACCCTGGACCGCTCTGGGCTACCCTGTACCACCCCGGACCTCCCTGGGCTACCCTGTACCACCCTGTACCACCCTGGACTACCCTGTACCACCTTGGTCTACCCTGTACCACCCTGTACTACCCTGGACAACCCTGTACCACCCTAGACTACCCTGTACCACCCTGTACCAACCTGGACCATACTGTACCACCCTGGACCATCCTGTACCATCCTGGACTGCCCTGTACCACCCTGTACCACCCTGGACTACCCTGTACCACCCTGGACTACCCTCTACTAAGCTGGACTACCCTGTACTAACCTGGACTACCCTGTACTATCCAAACTTACCTTGCCAAATCGGCCTTGAAAATCACGTAATGTGTCCGTAGCTTGACCGGGAATGAAACGATCTCTCGTAAAGAGAAATACAGGTGTAAATGTTCCCTCTGCTGGAGATAAACATAGGTTTTTTTATGAGACATCTCCAGAAATCTGGCCACAAACCGTGATCTTTTACTGGTCCTTGTAAAAAGAAAAACATCTGTCAGCGGGAAAGACGTCTCTGAACATCTGCGCCGAAAGCACTGGAAAGCAAACAGGGCGAAGAGAAACAAGGCAGATTTATCTTCTAGATCCATTTTTATTGAAACATGTTTATTACACTTGCCTCTTTGCAACGATGATTTATTCATAAAAGTGTTTTTATTTTTAATGTTTACAGTATGTTTGCTTTGATTTGATTGGGGACTGCCCTTGTAATGTCTGTTTTCAACAGTGCTGCACAAATAACATTTGTTGGCTGTCAGTGAGTCAGTCGGTGACGAAATGCCCTCACTTCGCTCTCACAAAGATAATTCACTAATGATGTATTCGCTCCAGTGAAAGGTCAGCAACAGAAAACTGCTCATCATCGTTAGATATTTAAATCACCTGCATCAATCTCACTCTACCGCTCGGATTCAACCACACCTTCTCACATCCAATCCTATTTGGGCTTTGTTATTATTCGTGCTGTTTGCCTCGCTGTTGTGCGTCAATTTCAGATGCTGTGTTCTTGTGGTCCCACCTCCTCCTCACCTCCACCACCATCAATTTCCACCTCCACTCCATCAACACCAGTGTCAGGTCCCATCTCAACCAATGTCAGGTCACATCTCCACCCCACCTCCACCGGTATGAGGACGCGCATAGATTCTGCGGCTTAAGGTCTCCGTCAGCACCGGGACATGGTGGAGGCTGCCGTATTGAAACATTGTTACATCTGATGGGGTCCAAACGCAGAAAGGCTGAACATCTAAAACCAAATCTTAACTTTATATCCAATCCACTTTCCCCTCAAGTAACTGAAAGTTGTCAAACTTTCTTTGAAACTCCACACCAGGGTTCGGATGCGTAAATTCGGTGTAAAGCGTCATTTCAGGACACACTCCCCTGCGAGTTCTTCTGCCCTTTTCCAATCTTGCTCCTTGCTCTCACCATACACCTTAATGGATTTTAGTTTTGCTCTCGCTTTTTTTCTCCCCTCGTCCCTGAATCAATTGACAGCGAAGCCTCCTGGAAAGCAGAGGCTTTGATGCTGGTGGACACAAGCGGGGGAGACAGGATGCACTTCCAGAACAGCATCAACCAAACATTCATTTTGGCATCGCTGCAACCTTCCACCGGCCCGCCCCACCGGACCGCTCGACCGGACCATCCCAACGGACCATCCCACCGGACCGCCCCGGCTGACCGTCCCACCGGACCATCCGACCAGACTGCCCTGTCCCAGCAGACCACCGCACCGGACCGTCCCGTCCCACTGACCCGCACCACCGGACAGAGATTCTGGTGCTGTGAGCCAGGCCTGACCCGGGTTGATAAGAAGCATTTTTAGGCCATTTCAATTCAAACATCTTAGTTTAGAAATGACATAAATGCAAAGTAAAGCCACAACAACACAGAAGCTTTCAACCCCAACACTTTAGTGTTTACACTTATTACTTTGGTAAATGATCTGATCTCTGATCTAAAGCATCTGCTGAACAGCTGGATATCTTCATTCTATACACATTGTCCTTTACATTTAAAGAACAGCACATGCATGGGTGATATCCCTTCAAACTGAAAGGTAACGGCAAAGAGTTTGATAGAGAGAGAAACAAGGACTCGGGTGCTGGGCAGGTTTCCTTGTGTACTACTGTGAAATTCACTGGGGTTGGCTCCTCGTACGCAGATAAACAGCGCTTGTTGTGTTTGGCGGACAGCGGACGAGGCTGTAACGCTGAAGCTGCTGTGCATCCAGGTGGAGAAAAGCAGCTTATTACGGACGACTGACGGAGCTGTCGATACACATCCCCTGGAAACTGTTCGCAGGCATTAGATGGAGGAACGCAACGTCTGCCTGTCTGTCTGCCTGCTCCTATATCTTCCTACCTGCCTGTCTGCATTCCAGGCTCCCCTCTGCCCCGGTCTGTCTGCTTGCTAGTCTGTCTGACTTTCTACCTGTCTATCTGCTCATCTGTCTTTATACCTGTCTGTCTACTAGTCTTTCTGCCTACCTGTCTGTCTACCTTCCTGTCAGCCTGCCTGACAACTTTCAAGTCTCCTGTCCTACCTGTCTGCCAGTCTGTCTGCCGGTCTGTCTGTGTACCAGTCGGTCTTCCTACCTGTCCGTCTGTCTGTCTGTATATCTGTGGAGCAGTCTGTCTTCCTTCCTGCCTGTCTATCTGCCTTCTAGTCTCCCTTCCTATCTGTCCCTCTTTCTGCTAGTTTGTCTGCCTACCGGCCTGATTGTGAACTGAAGCAGGGGAGTCCATTTCAGTGCCTAAGGTCCTTTCCAGAAATGATTTCTCCAAAGTGTATTTGGGAGCTCCACCCCTGTCGTAGCTGTATGCTGCTCACCCGTACAGCTCTGTCACTGTCGTAGCTGTACACTACAGCTCCGTCACTGTCGTAGCTGTGCGCTGCTCGAACGTACAGCTCCACCACTGTCACCACTGTCGTAGCTGTACGCTGCAGCTCCACCACTGTCATAGCTGTACACTGCTCACACGTACAGCTCCGTCACTGTCGTAGCTGTACGCCCCAGCTCCATCACTGTCGTAGCTTTACGCTGTAGCTCCACCGCTGTCGTAGCTATACACTGCAGCCCCACCACTGTCGTAGCTGTACGCTGCTCACATGTACAGCTCCGTCACTGTCGTAGCTGTACGCTACAGCTCCACCACTGTCGTAGCTGTACACTGCAGCTCCACCACTGTCGTAGCTGTACAGTGCTCACACGTACAGCTCCACTGCTGTCGTACTTTTACACTGCTCACACGTACAGCTCCGTCACTGTCGTAGCTGTACAGTGCTCACACGTGCAGCTTCACCGCTGTCGTAGCTGTACGCTGCTCACATGTACAGCTCCATCACTGTCGTAGCTGTACACTACAGCTCCACCACTGTCGTAGGTGTACGCTGCTCACACGTACAGCTCCGTCACTGTCGTAGCTGTACGGTGCTCACACGTGCAGCTCCACCGCTGTCGTAGCTGTACGCTGCTCACACGTACAGCTCCGTCACTGTTGTAGCTGTACGCTACAGCTCCACCACCGTCGTAGCTGTACGCTGCTCACACGTACAGCTCCATCAGTGTCGTAGCTGTACGCTGCTCTCACCGCACCAGTTTTTCAGAAAGCAATGTGGTGGCCATTTAACATGGAGTCAGCGCAGACGGTTTCAAACAGTTTGGTGCTTGATGCTTGGAATGCAGTACAGGTGGCGTGCGTTGTCTCTTTCTCTCGTAGGCGTGGATGTCAATGTTTTCATTTCAAAGTTTTTTATCCCCAAACTCCTCCTCGTCCCCGCGGAGAAAGACCGCCACAGGACGGGGTGAGAGCCCGGCTTTGCTCTCCTCTCAGGTCACACAGAGACGGTGCCTGTTGCTGCTTAATACCCCAGAGATGAGCAGGAATACAAGCGTACGCATAAGCCAATAATCAGGCAGCCGGGTTTGAACAACAGCGCGATAATAATGTTAAATGTGAGACAGACACACGTGAGCAGATCCTTTTAGGAACGGCAGCGAGACACATAAGTCACCAAGTCAAGGTGATTATCCCCGACAAAGATATTGATTTGGTCCCATTATAAACACAGAGCAGCGAGCGCCGCGGGCCCTAATCTGTGGCTTTCATCTGCGCACGTAAATGGAAGCGGCTCCTCTTGGTGATAATCACCTCCTCGCCGACGTTCAGCCGCGACACCGCGTCTCCGGCGCTCGGAGGGAAAAAGGTGAAAGGAAAATGTGAGAGAGTGGAGCGGCTGAAGCCACAGCAGAGACGGACGCTCCACCCCGCGCCACCTTTCCGTCCCCCAATGAGAAATTACTCCGATGTTACTCTCGTGCGCTAGTTGCCTCAAGGCGTAAACATTAGTTGTGGGATGGATTATTCTAATCGTGTGTCGGACCAAAGATGTTATAGGAGACCTGTTGTGCTCCTTTCACACAATTAATATATGTCTCTGAGGTCCCCAAAACATGAGAGTGACGTTTTTTTTGCTGAAAATACCACTCAGATTATGTGTTCTAGTCATTGTAACATGCCTCTAAATCCACCCTGTCTGAAAACGGGCTGTTTCAGCGGGAGGAGCCTCCCTCCCGAGGCACCGCGCTCTGTGAGCCAATGGGGTTTGAGCATGACTTTTAGGTTCGTTGTATTCACCCTGTAAACTTTCGCTTATTTAACCTCGTCAGTTCACAAAAACCTGTTTCTGAACAAATTTGAGGTGAGAAATAAGTTGCTCCAGTTCAAATGTTTGTTCCCACTTTGGTTGCTGACACCGCACCGGGGAATTTTTTGTTTCATGTTCACGTCGGAAAATCAAATCAAATAAATCAAATAAAAATATCTACAATAAAACACTGGGTTTTTATCGGTTTTGTTTGGGGAAACGCACAGTGGATCCTGCCCCGCTTTGCGCCATACTTTGCAGAATTATTTTTCAAATCCTTACATTTCCACCGTTTCTTGACGGACTGGTGGTGTTAGTTCCTCTTTCTTTTGAGAGACTTGTTAGTTGAGTTACTCAGATGGAGGCTGCTCTGATTCTGATTCTGACGCTTCTCAACGCTGCGTCGCACTGAGACACAAAGCCGAGCGGCTCGTTTCAGGAAACAGACGGATCACAAAAAACTGACTGGTCATCTCATTTCACAGAGACCCAAATCTACGTGAGCGCTCGATGAAAAGGTACGTTTTACACAGCAGGTCCCCTTTAAATAATTGACGGAGTGAGGTGAGAAACAAGGCGGCGCTCTCGTCGTCCCGTTCGAAGATTCTTGCTGCTGTGACGGCACTCGGGCACTTGACCTGAATTATTCCATCTGATTAATAATGAAGCAGCGGAGGAAACACAAGGCTTGGGTGGAGGGTCGAGCTGCAGAGTCCGGCAGCAGCTCCGCCACCAGCAGAGGGAAAGAAACGGAGAAATATTAAATGGAACGCATGCATTTTGGGGAAAAAATGGATTTGCTGATGATGACTGCGATACTCGGTGGGTTCCCCTCCCACTGACGAATGGACGTCGCGAGAAACTGTTTTATCTCCTTTCCATTCTTTTACGGGTTGTTTTTTTTCAAATAATTCAACAACAACAATAACAAAAATGGAGCCGCTGTTCCACGAGCGGGCCCACGGAGGAAGCACCGTGGTAAACGAGGCGGCATTTGGGTAAGAAAGAAGACGCAACCTTACCGTCCACCTCTTAAAAAAGTTCTGCCTAATTTCCATCAACACATCACGTGTGCCACCCGGGAAGATAGAACTTTGGACCATGGTTACTAACCATACAAGAACGGATACAAGACCGTCTCACTCCCTGCTTTAGGGAAATCAGATCACACCATGATTTCGCTGGTTCCCATTTACAGGCCTCTGATCGCGCGAGAACTGGCGGTGACGAGGAAGTGAAGCGGTGGACGTAAACGGACGTACTGAGAGACTGTGGAGCTACAAATGGAGCAGCGGGACACCAGACACTTGTGGCAGGGGCTGCGGAATATAACAAACTACAAGAGCAGCGCCTCCCCAGCCAAGAGTGTGTACGCCTCCCTAGCTTACAAACTTTATGCGCGGTTTGAGTCTGGCAACAGCACCGCTAGCTTGCTGGTAATTGGCGTTACACCGCATGGGATGAGCGCGCACTCTCATGACGTCAGGAAGGCTCTGATGCAGGTGAACACCAGGAAAGCTGCGGGCCCAGATGGCATATCTGGGCAAGTACTGAAGACCTGTGCTTACCTGCTAGGTACGGTGCTCACTATGATATTTAACGGTGTCGGTGGTCCCGTCCTGCTTCAAGAGGTCCACCGTGGTTCCTGTCCTGAGGATGGCCTCTCCTGCCTGCCTGAATGACTACCGCTATGTGAGGTGGCCCTCACCTCGGTGGTCATGAAGTTTTTCAAGAGGCTGATTAAGGATTATATCTGCGCCTCCTTCCCCCGCACCTTGGACCTGTTGCAGTTCGCGTAACGGCAGAACAGATCCACGGATGACGCGGTCTCCCAGGTACTGCACACCACGCTCACGCATCTGGATGGCCAGAAGGGGGCCTATGTGAGATTGCTGCTCATAGATTACAGTTCAGCTTTCAATACCATAGTCCCCACCAGACTGGCTGTCAAGCTGAAGGAGCTTGGACTGAATACTCCGCTGTGTGCCTGGATCCTGGACTTCCTTACAGCCCGGCCCCAGGTGGTTAGGGTGGGGAAGCAGCTCCCTCACCCTGAACACAGGATCCCCCCAGGGCTGCGTCCTCAGTCCCCTACTGTACTCCCTGTATAAACATGACTGTGTGGCCAGGTCCAGCTCCAACACCATCATCAAGTTTGCTGACCACAACGTTGTCCTGGGCCTGATCACCGACTGTGATGAGAAGGCCTACCGCGAGGAGGTGGCTGAACGTCAGCAAAACTAAGGAGCTGATTGTGGACTTTAGGCGAGGATCACAACTGAGGACGCACGCGCCCTTGGTGATTAATGGGACTTCTGTCAACAGGGTGAGCAGCTTCAAGTACCTGTGAGCCCACATCACAGAGGATTTAACATGGACTTTACACACAGACACTCTGGTGAGGAAGGGGAGGCAGCATCTTTACCACCTCAGGCAGCTGAGAGAATTCGGGGTCTCAGTGAGGATCCTCAAGTCCTTCTACTGTGGAGCGGTGGAGAGCATCCTGACAGGCAACATCACTGCCTGCTTTGGGAACTGTACTGCTCAGGACAGGTGGGCACTGCAGAGGGTGGTGCGCTCAGCTGAACGTACCACTGGAACTACCCTCCACTACCTTCTTTACTGTATGTAGCATACTGTATCACATACTGTGTCACTGTTCTGGGTTGTTTGGTGTTACCGTAATGCTGTGCCGTACTGTGCTGTATTATCCCAAAAACACTACCTCACCTTATTCACATGCCACTTTAATGCACATATCTGTATTTACATAATTGCCTATCCCATATACATAAGTCTATCCAATATATGTAAGCCTGCAACCTTTATCTATTCTATTCTATTTTATTTTATTCTATATATTTTTATTTTATTCTATAAGTATTCGACTTACTGTATTAAGTTTTAGGAATCAGTTAGTTGGTCTAGTAGAAAGAAATTTTCTTAGGTAGCTACTGTGTTCAGTCTAGAACATATTGTGTGTAATCACCGGGTGCGTTGCATTGATATTTCACTGCATATATGTATGAAAGTATGTATATGTATGTGACAAACAAACCTCTTGAATCTTTGAAAGAACCAGGGGCTCACATCAGAAACAAACACCTTTCAGAATCACATTATTACATATTTAAAACACTGACATTGAAATGGAACTTCGGGGGTGGATGCAGATCCATCTGCATCCACCCCCGAAGCTCCATTTCAATGTCAGTGTTACTTGGTTTATTTATTATTACATTACGTTTTTTTTTGTCGTAATTCTTACCATCATTTTTTATAGAACCTTTTATAATTTTTATTGTTTTCAATTATCATGAATTAATTATTATTATATTGTTTTTATATTATATTATTATGATTAATATATATATATATATATATATATATTATTTTTTTTATTTACTGTTATCATTGTATGATACTTTTTGACTGTGACTATTACTCTCATTCTGTACTTTAAATAGTAATGCTGTAATACTTTAACTGGTACTAGTAATTCCCTCACTAGTTCACTGTGTCCTTGGATAGATAGTGTATGTGTCTGTCTAATTTTAATTTGTATTTCTTTCTCGACTGCACAGTTTTTCTTTCTGCTGCAACGCCTGAATTTCTCCCCAGGCATAAATCAAATCTTATCTTATCTAATTCCTTGGGAGAGCAACTCGATAAGCCCAGGCTTTTTTTTTTTGGGCTCCTCCTGCACATTTTGCTCTTAATTTCATTGTTTACAATGCCTTCCCTATCTATTATTTTCTTTTACATAATTGTTCTTCTGTGCATCCTCACATTTTCATGGACAATAAATGATCTAAAAGGCAACGACACCAAATAAATGCTCATCCAGCATGGCCCGTGGGGGGGGCCACTTCCAGAAGTTCAACCAAAAAGAGAAACCGCTGTGAAAATGAGCTCTCCAAAGCGCCGCGGCGCTCGGTGCCTCGGCGCCTCGGTGCCTCTTTTTGATTATTCTGGATTGAATCAAGTCTTTTCAAAGCAGCTCTCCCTGCCTTTACGTGAAGGCGCTGAGTGGTTTTCAGCGAGCGGCGAGTGTAATACCAGAGTTTTATCTGACACCACTTCCCGCCACAAAGGAGTGTGAGGAGCTGACAGCTGAACAGGTGGACGGTCAGAGGGCGTGGACCTCCTCTCTCTGATCCAACACCAGACACATGGCCGCCTTAAGTGCAACGCCCTTTCCCTTTCATTTTCCCTCGAAGCGTCCTCGCCTCAGCTTTTAAGGAGACCCTGTGACGGAAAACCGACCCGCATCCAGATGGCGACCGGTTGCTGTTTTAGCTTCTCCGCGGCTGTTTGTTCCGGTGAAGTACTGGAGTCTGCTCCCCCACCTGTTCCCTGTCGACCGGATTCTGATCCAGCATAATGTTAGCGTGGAACGTGAAGCGCTGGGAGGGCGCCCGCTTCAAAAACCCGCGCATTAGTGAGTGATGAGCGGGGAGAGCGGAGGATGATACACACCGGTGGCGGAAGTTTACCGCCGACCCGGTGCCTCATTCCGAGTTGACAACCCCAATCCATCACTCCTTCCCAGGGTAGCAGCCGTATTGGACCTTTCATGTGGGGGATAAAAGACAGAATACATCACAGCAGCCGTAATGAGTGAATGAACGCCGGTCTCCGTTGGGCTCCGCGCCGGTTTCCACAAATCACAACATGACAATTCAAAGGCACGACGGCCGCCTATGGGCAAACACGGTCCTTTGCATCATCCCGCTGATCTCCGCCTCACCTTGGGAGTTTGATTGGGAGGGGGACGGGTGCGTGTCGTCCAAAACCACGACAGAGAGGAGGCATCCTCCAGGGTCCATCCGTCCTCATCGGTAAAAAAACAACTTTATATGTTTTTCTGTCCTTTGAAGAACAAAGTCTTTTAACTTTTTTAAAATATTTTTTTATGCAATATAAACATTAGAATTCCCTTTTAAATAAGCAAAACCCACCGCCATGCCTCTCTACATTTCTCTTTTGTTTCGATATTTTTTGTCACTCCAACGTTACTTCCTAATTGAACTGAATAAATCGTTTTTATATTCTGTATTTTGAAATGGTGCGAAACAAATATTTCTTATACATTTCCCTTGAATGTTTTTCCATATGTAGTAGTGTGAGAAATACGGTAGGGCTGATATCCAATAATTTTTTGCGACATTTATAGTTGGAGAACCCCTGATGTACAGCAGGGTTCTGATGCTGCACAAATCATGGACCCAGCAGCAAAGATATGGCCTTGTGGTAATTAAATAATATGTGATAGTTTGAGGGCTGTAAAGACAAAGAAACGGCATTTAAAGCCGTTTCCTTGTCTACAATTGATTGTTTTTGTGCAAAAAAAAGGTCTTTTGCCGACACCTCGTTCAAATGGTCTTTAAGATGATGAATGATGATGGTCGTTCATTTTTGCAGGAAGTAGCTTTTCAGCTTCGTTACAGCAGCTGCTTTTTTAAAGCCCCTCAGATCAGGAAACACTGTCGCTCGACTATTTTCGGTGTTGACTTAAGTCCAGATAACTCTTCCGTTGAGGAGAGGGAGGAGAGGAACCCACGCCCACGCCTCCAAAATCCCAACCACTTCGTAGAAGCGTGACCTGAGGTGCCGAAGTGGATTTCTGTTTGCAGATCCATATTGTAAGGGTCCTAAGTTTTTAAATTAAGTTTGGAGATAAAAAGCGAATTCCTTCTACGTTTTCTGCACATTGTGTTTCACTAAATGTGACAGTGCCCCCAGTGGACACGTTCAGTAAAAGAGCGAACGTCTCCGAAGCAGAATCCAGATTCAAGTCGAGCTGGGTAACTGTTTCTGAGCAGCTTCCAGAATTCAGTCTTGACCCGCTGATATACCTCAGTAACACAGACATTCACTCAACTTGTGCAATAATATATGTGCAAAAACACTGGTATTACACAATTAGCACATAGTAAAAATTCACATTACTACTTTACACCAGCTACCCATAAAAATCATTTATCCTGTGGATAGTATCACATTTTGTAAATTAGTATATCTTCATATTTCTCACAATTTCTGTTTGATATTTGTTTATATTTGACAATTTAATTTATATTTAATATTTTCTTCTGACTTTATTTTTTTATTCTATGTTATTTCTTTCTTTCAGACTGTTAAGACTTGTTTATTTTTATTTTTTAATGCTGATGGTCTACTAGTGTAATGCATCAAACCTCACCACAACAAATTCCTAGTATATGTAAATAAATATACCGGGCGGAATGAGCTGAGTCTGACTCAGATGATGCATGAACCAAACGTCCCTATCAATAAAATAAATAATATTTGGAGAAATTGGTTGTTGCATCAAAAGCGATCGGACCACCTCAATCATTGACAGTAACCGACAGGGCAGTGAAGGGACGCCGTCGCAGTGTCTCTTCCTCTGAGGCGAAGCCGGGTTCACCGCCGTCACCAGAAATGAGAGTCTGCGGGGTCACGCCCCGCGAACCTTCTGCTGCAACGACAACCTTGTGATTGTCGGTTTCCATGTCCCCTTCCCCACACTGCACAAAGGCACAGTCTTTGACACAGACCCGACTTTGTTTCCCCGTGTTCCGCAGCTGTCCCGACGAGCTTTCAAAGTCTTCATCACGGCTCTTTTTTTTTTTTTTTTTTTTTTTGATTGAATCAACGTTGAAACGGAAACAAAAATAGAGCGCGGCATCCCGCCCGCCGCCCTCCGCCAAAGCTTTGTGTCCTCAATGAAACCTTCCTTCTAGTCAGCCATTCACGGGCAGGATTAGCGTGAGCGGTCGTGACATCCTGTGTGTGGCCATCCTCTCGTGGGTCCCTCTCTCTGAAAGCTGCTTACCCGTTGTGACAGCGCGGGAGACGCTAAGCCCGAGAACAGAGCAGCACCCTTCAGAGGCAGTCAGCGCTGAAATGAAGTTAAATGGAAGATGCAGCCGGGAACAAAGGGTTCCAGGCGGATGGTGAGAGCGGGACGGCGCAGGGGCAAGTCAGCCATCTCTAAACCCGACCGCGGCACCCTCCTCCTCCGCCTCCTCCTCCTCCTCCTCCTCAAAGCGACGGGAGATGGGGGAGAGAGGAAGATAACGTTCGGCAAAGTGGGAAAGACGGAGTGAATGTTAAGAAGAAGAAGAAGAAGAAAAAAAGAGACAAGACAAAGGAACTGATAACTCCCTGAGGAGTCGATGGTCTGGGTTTCCATCAAATGGAAGTAATGACACAGAGAAGATAACGAGAGAGAGAGAGAGAGAGAGGAAATTGATAGAGGACATTAAGGACAGCCTCCAGAGTCGCAGAGTGATCCAGACAGACAGACAGACAGACAGATAGATAGACAGACAGACAGACAGACAGACAGACAGACAGACAGATAGATAGATAGATACATAGATAGATAGATAGATAGATAGATAGATAGATAGATAGATAGATAGATAGATAGATAGACAGACAGACAGACAGACAGACAGACAGACAGACAGACAGACAGACAGACAGACGGACAGATAGATAGATAGATAGATAGACAGACGGACAGATAGACAGATAAACCAACAGCTGATGTGTGGTTGCCCACTTGGAACGTTTCTAAAAGGGCCCTCGGACCCTTCTGGTGTTTTTGTGTTTTGCAGCTTATTCACTAAAAGCATACCTTACATGAAATTACTGCTGACCATAGTTGTATCAGATATTGGAATAATTACCACATTTCTCATTTTTTAATTCACATGTTCAGACAATAACACAGCGTGAGCTGTTCGTCATATTCTGTAAATTTGTATATTCTGTCATTTTTTCGTATTTTGACTATTTCTGGAGCATGTTGTATTTTATTTTAACTTAACTTATTATTCTATTTTAAATTATTTCAAGCCTTCAACAATATCTTTCAAAGTTACCGATTGATTTTCATCAAATTTACCCAACAGGTCAATCCGACTCGTCCAAGGCGATTCCAGGGGGCGCTCTCCCTCCCCAAACAGAGGTCAAACCAGGCTGACCTCCACAGAAACCTCTCTCTTCTATGAATGCACTGGACTGATGTATAGATACAGACAGAACCGTGCCCTCCAAACAGCAGCACTTCTGCAGGAGATCACATGAAGAAATATGTACATATAAATTGAATATTATCAGTGGTTTCCATCTGTGCAGACAAACATCATTGACCTTATACTGTGAATCAATCAGAACTTCCTAAAACAAAAGGTTTTTTTTCCAAATTGTTCATCCAGTAAATCACAGAATACATTTTTTTATATATACATATTTTACATTTATTTTGTCAATATTTGACATAGCTTCATGCCTTTTTTACATATGATATATATATTTAATTTTTTTGTTTGACATATGATAAATATCAATTGTAAACGCTGTGCTGAGCAGTGTATTTGTATTGTACCATGAATCTGTCTTTAACCTCAACAGTCAAGTGAATCTATAGAATATATATAATATGGTGGATATTATAGTATCTATACATACTGAACATCTCAACAGTGGAATCACACCGTAGGACAGTCTTTGCTTTTCATCATGCTTCTATGATCCATATCACTGAAGCATGACTGTGTTCTCTGAGAAATTGAGAATACTGCTTAAGGAAGGGTCGTTTAAATCTTTTAAATTCTTAATTATTATTTTTTAATGGATATGAATAAATTACTTAATAATTTCACTTTTTTTTTTCAGAAATAACATGTGATTTGGGTGGACTCTTAAGCAATATAAGAACTAAAAGTGAGCGGTAGCAACTATGGGCTCCTGAAGTGAGTTAAAAAGAAGTTTAAAGTCAAATAAAATGAGATTAAATTAAAGTCAAAAGCCGATTAAGACCCCAATTCCTTTTAAATCTCATCCCTCCCTTTTTACCTTTCATTCCTTTTCCCAAATCGTTAGTGTGAAACGGTTGTTCCATTATCCAGATGATTGTCCTATGTCATTATAATTGAAATTATGCAGATATATACATTACATATGCTTACATATGCATATGCATGACTTTTTAATTACCATGACTCCACTTCACAGAATGGAATACAATACAATAATAAAAACAAATACTAAACCATATGTGACCCACCGCATACTTTAAGTACATTTGGTGGCTTTTGAATTTTTCTTCTGCATCATTTGAAAGTGAAGCATCAGAGCTTCCAAACAAGGTGTCACTTGTGCAAATCAAGCAAATATTTTAAAAGCTATGACTTGGAGGACTTGGACTTGGACTTGGAGGTGTGGCCAGCTGTGATTCTGAGATAATCACCTTCAAAGTTTTCCCCTACACTTGGTTCATTCAGATCCCAGAATGCAAATGATTGGAGCACCAACAAAGCCACATGGCTACTTGTCACATGGCTACTTGACACCTTGCTGAATGGGGCAATCTCTGCATTGCTCTTATGTTTTGAGGGAATGTTGAACAGCCTCATCGACACTCATCATTTATTCTTGAAAAAGCTTTAATTTAACAGTGAGAATATACATCTTTTATGAAAGTGGAATTATTTAGGAGTTTAAAAGTGCAGACAACACAAAAAAATGTAGAGTCTATCAACAATATGAGTCTCTGTATATCAGCCTCGGTGTGTCATTTAATATATAAATGTGCATATGCCAAATATCTTCAAAGTTGTTGTGACTTCCCATCACATGGAATATGGAGGAATGATCTTCACATGGACGGTGGCTTTAAAGGAAACCAACGATCGGCGTTGTTCAGCAGTCTCAGTAAGTGAACTGTGTTTCCCTATGTAATCTAACAGCAATATTTAACTCCACGGTTTAACATTAATCTATTTATAAATCAAACTCTGTTTTGAAAATACGGTGAGAGATAAAAAACAAAACACAAAGGAACATGAATCTCGAGAAATCAAATTTTCCTTTTAGAAAGCTTTTTTCAACTTATTTGGCTGCTCCTGGCCATTTTAGAAATGTGCATCTCGCACATTTCTAAAATGGAAGGAAGGAAGGAACTACACTGTGCCAGACCCGCCCGGTCTGTTTGACGGTCACGTCTGGCCCATGTACGTCAAACACAAGAACCATTGAAGGAAGGAAAGCTCAATATAAAAAAATTACAGCATTTCAATGATAAAAATACAATTAGCGTAATACTTTCAACTAAACTACACGTGATCTTCATGAAGCAATACAACCGTAACAAAATCCCTTTTGACGTTCAACTACGACGGCATTCATTCAGTCCAGAAAATTCTATTAAGCAGGTTTTGCTGCAGTGGGTCACATATGCGTATGCATATGCATATGTTATGGTATTTGTTTTTATTATTGTATTGTATTCCATTTTGTGAAGTGTGTTTAGACTCCTGTGTGTGATGATACACTTGAAATCTTATTGACTTTGACATTATTTTTGTTTGTAATTGTTCTGATTGGTGGTACTTTAGAAGGTCAGCGCTCACAGCGTCAAACTATTTGAACCGAGTCGAATTTGACATTTCAGGGAAATCTCCCCCTGCACTCCAGGAGTGAGACACCACGTGCCCGGCTCCACTCTACGCTCGGGAGGAGGAATCGCCCCTCCAAATAGCGCTCCATCCGTGTTTTGTTTCCATAAAAAATTGAGGAGCGCTCCAGTAAAATTCGGCTCACGCTCATGCCCGCCCGCTCTGAAACAAAGCTGCTTCCAGAGGAACTGAGCGACTCAACACTGCTTCAAAGGTTTTAATCCCCGATGAGGCGTAAAGACCTTAGATTTCAACATGTTTCCCTTCACGTCTGCCTTCAAGTTCAGTGTTTTATCCCTGACTTATGCTCCTAGGGCACCGAGAGTTCACGTCCGAGAGAAGAAAGACTGAGTGGTCTGTGGAGCTTGAACACCTGCTGTCAGAACACAACAGGTCCCAGCGCCGCGGCCCCACAAAATGACCTGTTGCGTAGCAAGGTCAAAACAGCAAGGCTGTACGGATTCATCCAACTCATCGTAGACAACAGAACAGCGTCTCCTCGTTCACCTGAACCAGTTTAACTTTGAGAGTTATGGCCGTACACAGCCATGAAAGTTTTTGACTGTTTTTGGAGATTCGACTCGTTCGACGAGTCCCTCGGCGAAGAATAAAGAGTCGTTCGATCCGTCCGACTCTTTTTTCATTTGGTGAGAGAGTTTGGTTTCGGTTTGGTCAGTTCGGCTCTGAGCTGTGAGTGGAATTCACTGGATCATTTAATTATTTTAAAATAACGTCATTTGGTGGAATAAAAAGAGTAAACCAGTCACAGTTTATGAATTACCTTGGCCTCTTATTTTTGCCTTGGATCTCAATTAGTCAGTCAATATTTTCAGTTTGACTCTTTTGCCGGAGCGACTCCAGAGTCATTTCAAAGATGCGTTCACTGCAAACTAATCGTTTTCGGGTCTTGCATAACTAACTCTCACAGTACCACCCAGCTCCAGATGCGGTCGACCCTGCTCGTGGACAGCGCCGGACGTCTGCCACCGGGATGTGGATAAATGAGGTTGGACTGCGCGGGGGGCAGTTACTGAAGGTTCCACTGATCCGTCACTGTCGCTAACCAGACCCCGGACGAAACGGTGAATTTTGTGAACGGAATAATATTTACGAGAGCTTGCAATTTTGCAAAACTGTCCGAATCAGCAGACCGCCTTTGAAACTTCCCCGGAGGAAACAGCGCCGACGTCGCTTTTATTTTAGTGCTTACTGCGAGTTGAATTAAAAGTTCATTTCCTCGACTTATTAATGGAAGGCGAAAGCACAAAACAAAAGGTACGGCGTTTTCTTTCTTGGTAAACTTAGCAAAGCGTTATCACGCTCATTTGACAGACGGAGGGAGGGAGGGAGCTCTCATTTTCTCTCCATGTAAACGGCAAGATGAAGTATTCCTACATTACCAGAGGGAAGAAACGGCACAAAAATGCATTACTCACATACTCTGTATATAAACGACACCCTATGCATAAACGATTATTTTCTGTGCCCTCATAGAAACGAGAACCACTCTCCTTTGGAAAGACTTTCCATTAATCCCCGAGGGACACAAAGAGAGCAGACCATCACTTATCATCGCTTGGGAACACAATACAACACGCTGCAGCTGGGTGTAGTCACTGTATTAACTCCGTGGCCTCCGACGCCGAAGAGGAACCCAGAGATGAGGCGGCGCGGTCCGCCCCCTTCGCCGCAGTGGACGCTAAAGCCGGCTTTAGAGCACGTCCGAGGCCGCACCCGGCGGCGGGAGGCCGGCTCCCTGGCGGCCGCCGGATTAACCTGCATCGAGCCGAACCTTCCTGTCGGAGCCGCCATGGCATTGCATCTTCCGACTTTCTTTTTTAGGTTTTTCCAAAACTTGCTTTCGCCATTTTTGTGGAACGACAGGGCCCTAAAGCACTTTTTATAGTGTTAGTCTGTGTGAGTGAGTGTGTGTGTGTGTGTGTGAGTGAGTGTGTGTGTGTGTGTGTGTGTGTGTGTGTGTGTGTGTGTGTGTGTGTGTGTGTGTTTAACTTTCCTGGCACCGATTTTGATCTTTCCTTATTTAAAAAAAAATCAATCAAATCAATCATTCATTCATAAAATAGCAGATTTATTAATGGTGATGAAAGCAACACCCAAAGTGTATCATATACACACATTAATGGTAAATATTTGGAACCTATTGTCCAAAGTCGGTTCCAACGTCGTCTCTTGGCTGATGTGGTTGCGGTCACAGAGTCGGTCCAAAACCTTTCGCGAGGGTTGAAAATGTTTAAGAAATAACCGGGTGGGACACGGAGAGGGCGTCTCTGAAGGGCAGGGCTGCTTGACACTCCCCTCTTAGGTTCATCCAATACACAATAATCACTTTGTAACGGCTGCACACGGCGGGAAGCAGGAAAAGAGCACCAGGCCCCGACGCGTCCACTCAGCCTGCTCTGCCGCTGCTTTGCTCCTGGTTCAAGGCTTCATGCAGCTGCTTTGGCGAACGGAGTCGATATTAACACACACACACACACACACACACACACACACACACACACACACACACACACACACACACACTTGCAATGAGTCTCACTCCTCCCCATATAAAAGTTTTAATTGCAGATATACTACATTTCAGGATTTTAAGATGTAGGACAGCTGAAATGAAGTGAAATCAACTGAACAAAAAGCAAAAGAATCCCCAAAACAAATTATTATTATCATGTTTTCATCGTCATGCACTGTCTGCATCTGCCCCGAGGGAAAAATAAAGTTTTTTTTTAAATTGGATTAAACATGAATACAATTGGAAACACCCGCCATATATTTAATATCATAATTGTATTGTGTCGGATTAAATTGTGGGAGATTGTTCTCTTAAAAGTGAGTGTTTCCTGTTTGAAGTGACGTTAACGCATTTCGCTCAATGACTCCGTCGGGAATTAAACTTTTTTTGTTCGGGGTCGCGCCCCTTCAGCTTTTGTTAATGAAAAATCTGCAGCTCGTTCGAGTTTCATCCAGATCGGTTCAGTATTGTGGATGGAGTTGGTGAGCAACAATCGCCACGTCACCAAGATGGAGCCGTGCACAGCGTGCATGCGCAGGTCTACGGAGTACACACATCGCTACTCACAGATATAGATTGGACCTAAACTAAAATATGCAAACTCTTCACCAAAGTCTTAGGGAGTATTATTTTATTACTATGAACCTTTGTTATGTTTGAAAAATATTGACTTAAAGTATTATCAGAAGACAAGTGGATTAAACATCATAAATACATAAACGCTTCTAAGGACAACTGACAAGCGCCGGAGTGAGTTGTACAAACTAAAAACCCAATAACGGCACTGTCAGAATTTATAGACATTCCAGAGATATCAATGTATACAATCTCTCTGAATTATATTTACTGGTAACAATAACCAAGCAATTACAAAGTACAAGGAACTTGTATCTATGATGTATGTGTTTTGAAATATTTTCCTTCTTTGTGTTTTTGGTTTTTGGCTACACACAGTTCATTCCATTATCCTCTACAAATGAATTCAATTAAACCAATTACCTTAGTTAATTTATTTATAGGTTTAAAAAATACATCATTGTTGTGAAGGCAGTTTTCTGTTGATTTACAAAGTCCCATAAAAAAATAGTGCTCTCCAAAATGGATTAATAATTCTGATCACAACATTGACCACAATAATCATGATTACAATTCCAGCCATAATCATGCAGCCCTACTTCAGAATGATAACCGCCGTGAGTTGTGGTGTAGGAAACCCACCCACAGCTTCAAACACCATCCCATCATAGAATTACACTGTAACCAGGCGGAAGGTAGGAACTTCTGCAGTCACAAAACACACCGCAACAGAGAGATAAAGCACACACCAACATTGAACTTTAATGAACGGCGACTACCCTGGACCCTGGGTATTGCTGTCTGTAGTTACATTTACATTATAATTCTTATTATTAATATTTTTTATTATTGTTATTATATTCAGGTTTGGCACCTGGGCTCTACGTCTCATCACTTTTTCTTTCTTCATTTCTTAGTCGCAAATGATTGTCAGGTTTACAAGTTTTTCACTTTAGAAAAGGCTCCTCCCTTACAGCTAAATTGTGGGTTTTCTAAAACCTGGAGATAAACTGTGAAAAGGTAGAGTTTTCTGGAGTTCATCTTCAGGTTGGCTTCACACCGAATACGACAAACGACAACAACAAACTGAAGTCTATTCATTCCGATGGAGAGTCAGAATCCGCACGCGAAAATCTATGACATAATTTGCCACGCCCCCTCTGAGGTAATCCCCGCCTCCTCTGTGTTGTGGAATCTCCACGTCCAATCGAGGCATGGACTCCACCAGACTGAAGGTGTCCTGTGGTATCTGGCACCAAGACGTTAGCAGCAGATCCTTTAAGTCCTGGAAGTTGGAGGTGGGGCCCCCATGGATCGGGCTTGTTGTTCCAGCACATCCCACAGATGCTCCATGTGATCGGACCCTAACCCCACCCATCCACATGGTGTAGAAGAAAAGGTGATTCATCAGAGCACCACCTTCTTCCATTGCTCCATGGTCCAGTTGTGACGCTCACGTGTCCATTGTAGGTGCTTTCAGGGGTGGACAGGGGTCAGCATGGACACTGTGAGCTCCCATACGCAGCAAGCTGCCATGCACTGTGTGTTCTACACCTTTCTATCATAGCACCATCACTTTTTCACCACTTTGTGCTACAGTAGTTCTTCCGGGGGATCGAACCAGATGAGCTAGACTTCACTCCCCACGTGCATCAATCAATTCACCGGTCGTCCTTCCTTGTAGCACTTTTGGCAGGTAGTAACCACTGCATAGCAGGAACAGCCACAAGACCTGTGGTTGTGGAGATGCTCTGACCCAGTCGTCCAGCATCACAATGTGTTCCTTGTCAAAGTGGCTCAGATCCTTACGCTGCTTCAACACATCAACTTCAACTACTGACTCTTCACTTGCTGCCTCATATATATATAAATAATATATCCGACCCTTGACAGGTGCCACTGGAACCAGATGATCAATGTTATTCACTTCCCCTGTCATTGGTTTAATGTTGTGGCTGAGAGTACATCCAAATGTCGAGTGCGTTTTTGGATTTGGTGTGATGCACGCTTCAGAGCTGAAATCCAGCTGGTGTTCAGGGTTCATCGCTGGTATTATTTTGTTCTCATCCCTCAAAAAAAGGATTCATTTAACTCTGGTCTGTTCCATGGTCACATATTTATTGCGGAATCTGCTGCACACGGTGTTCTGACTTTTAAGCGCCACAGTTTCCGTAGAACTTTATGTTAAAAAGACGACTGGGACATGAACACCATGCTACCAGGGGACGAATGAGAGGAAGGAGGGATGGGGGGAAGAAAAGGAGGAAGAGGCGAAGACTGAGGTGAAGAGAATCAGATGAACTTCGGAGACGCTCGGTGAATCTGCCTCAGTTAAAAAAAAAAAAAAGTTGAATAAGTCAGCCGCGCGCGGAGCATTGTGGATCGTTTTCTGACTTTATAATGATCTTTTAGACTGTGTATCACATGTGTTTGGTTTTTGAGGCAATAAATATAAATTTTAGATCTGGAAGAGAGCTAAAAGATTTTGCCTTTATCTCGGTTTTTAATGTCTTTAATCTGCTCATTAATTGATAGAGGGCACACAAACAGAGAAAGAAACGGAGACACTGAAGGAATCTCAGCTATTTCCAAATGTCTCCAAATCAAAGCCAAAATAGAGGAGGACAGGACGTTGAAAAGGCTCTTGGTCCTAACGTTTACACTTTCCGATCACATTCAGTTATTTATTCTCATTAGCAGAGCTGAACAAAGACAAAACATAATTTATGGTAATGTGGCTTTATTATACATTTTTTATTGAACGTCATTCATCGAGGCTAAATCTCTGAATTATGAAACATGAAGCTCAATAAATTAAAGGAACACTTTCTCTGTCAAGGACATGAAGACACATGAATGAAAATCACATGTTATTAACTTACAAAGCAATCAGTCAGGACACAGGTGGCTTTTAGAGACTTTTGTTATTCAATCATTATCTATTCAATGATGTCTTGGTTTATTTTGTCATGAGTGAGTATGCAGTATTATGTCTGTTGATGATTTGTGTTCTTAAAGTAGTGGTTCCCAAAGTGGGGCCCAGAACCCCTCAGGAGGGCACTGAAAGCCACGGGGAACTCCGATCGGCCCAGAGGTTATCATAAAACAAACAAAATAATCATAAGACAAATGTATGTATATATGTGTGTGTAATATATATATATATATATATATATATATATATATATATATATATATATATATATATATATATACACATACACACAGCATTCCAAATTATTATACAAATAATATTTTTCTCTGATTTTGCTAAATAGTCGATGCAAATGACAGTCAGTATAATTTTCAAGTCATCAACCGTTAGGGTATAATTTGAATGTTACTGAACAAACCTCCCAATGATAACAGTATGTTATTCAAAAATAAAAAACTCAAAATGCACTGTTCCAAATGATTATGCACAACAGAGTTTCAAAACATGTAAAGAACTGAAAATGGTCATTTGTTGAATGTGCAGCATTAGGAGTCATATTTACTGAAATCAAAAGCTATTTCAATCAAAAATATCTTAACAGGCCAAGTTACATGTGAACATAGGAGCCTTCTTTCATATCACCTTCACTATTCTTGCCTCCATTGAACTTGTGAGTTTTTGGAGAGTTTCTGCTTGAATTTCTTTGCAGGATGTCAGAACAGCCTCCCAGAGCTGCTGTTTTGATGCCATAGATCTTTTGCTTGAGGAGGCTCCAAAGGATCTCACTAGGGTTGAGGTCAGGGGAGGATGGGGGCCACACCATGAGTTTCTCTCCTTTTATGCCCATAGCAGCCGATGACACAGAGGTATTCTTTGCAGCGTGAGATGGTGCGTTGTCAGGCATGAAGATGGTTTTGCTACGGGAGACCCGGTTCTTCTTTTTGTACCGTGGAAGAAAGTGCTCAGTCACAAACTCTATATACTTTGCAGAGGTCATTTTCACACCTTCAGGGGCCCTAAAGGGGCCCACCAGCTCTCTCCCCATGATTCCGACCCCAAACATGACTCTGCCACCTCCTTGCTGACGTGGCAGCCTTGTGGTCCATCTGCACCACCCAGGGTTGCACGGCACTCATCAGTAAACAAGACTGTTTGAAAATGAGTCTTCATGTATTTCTGGGCCCCCTGCATCCGTTTCTGCTTGTGAGCATTGCTTAGGGGGGGCCCAATAGTAGCTTTATGCAGAACTGCAAGCCTCTGGAGGATCCTACACCTTGAGGTTGGCTGGACTCCAGAGGCACCAGCAGCTTCAAATACCTGTTTGCTGCTTTGTAACGGCATTTTAGCAGCTGCTCTCTTCATCCCATGAATTTGTGGCAGAAACCTTCCTCATTCTGCCTTTATCTGCACCAACCCGTCTGTGCTCTGAATCAGCCACAAATCTCTTCACAGTACGATGATCAGGCTTAAGTTTTCGTGAAATATCTAATGTTTTCATACCTCGTCCAAGGCATTGCACTATTTGAGGCTTTTCGGCAGCAGAGAGATGCTTTTTCTTTCCCATGCTGTTTGAAACCTGTGGCTGCTTAATAATGTGGAATATCCTTCTTAAGTAGTTTTCCTTGAATTGGGCTCACCTGGCAAACTAATTACCACAGGTGTCTGAGGTTGATTTCAGTGATCCAAAGAGCCCTGAGACACAATACCATCCATGAGTTGAATCGAAAAACAAAAACTTAAATGTTTGGGACACTTAAATCCAATTTGCATAATAATTGGGAACGCGGTGTGTGTGTGTATATATATATATATATATATATACATACATATATATATACATACACACACGTGTAAAATCTAGATAGAAACCCTTGATGCGGCCGGTCAATGGATGAATAAATTAGGATGTATGCAACATTAATTCATGAAAAGAATATTTTATTAGATTTTCTTTATTCCAAATATATATTTTTAAATCAAGCCTTTATTTATGATGTTCATTTATAAGTTAGTTCTATATTAAGCTTCCGAACCATTTTGTGACGCTTTGCGCATATAGTCCACGATTAGTAATTTGTGTCCGACTAAAATGACATTTACAAATGCATGTAGAGTACAACAGTTTTTACACTTCAGTAAAGTGTTCTAAACAACCAGGTACATGCAAGATAAACAGCGTAAAACATGAATTAAAACCATATGTGAAGGGACACTTCTGTCCCTTCACATTTAGTTGTATCCCATAATACGCATACCCCCCTCCCATCAACTATTTGGAATATACCTCAAGTCTCATGTTCAACAAGTTGCGTCGTCTGCATTCCCTGATATTGTGATATTGAGGTGAGTGATCAGGTCAAAGTTCAACCCTGTTACCAGAGTTACAGCTTGAAACTAATCCATTTATTTTGCTAGAATACATTTTAATTCAACCATTAGAATGTCCTCACCACGCCATGACCGTGCACCACACGTCTACTTTCGGGATATTTTCAAATTCTACGCTAAAAACTCAACCCTGTTACATCCACCCTGTCACATCCACTCTGTCACATCCACCCTGTTACTGTGCATCCACCCTGTCACATCCAGCCTGTTTCTGAGCATCCACCCTGTTACATCCACCCTGTTACTGTTCATCCACCCTGTTACATCACCCTGTTACTGTGCATCCACCCTGTTCCATCACCCTGTTACCGGTTTAACCATCTCCAGCACAGTAACCTTGTG
This sequence comes from Zeus faber, assembly GCF_960531495.2. Taxonomy (NCBI): domain Eukaryota; kingdom Metazoa; phylum Chordata; class Actinopteri; order Zeiformes; family Zeidae; genus Zeus; species Zeus faber. The sequence continues at coordinate 3,960,584 of NC_137195.1, forward strand.
TAAGATAGGATGCTCTGACCTGAGATGGATAAACACCTTTTTTTATGGTTTAAATCATGTTTTCTGAGATTCAATGTTGAAAAAGTATTAAAAATAAAGTTACGTTTTTAAGCGTTACAGGGGCTAAATGGCACTAACCGTGGAATCACAGAGTTGCTCTGCGGGTCACAGGGTAACATTCTGACGCGCGACAAATAAAACAAGTCTTTATTTCCAAACATATCCATTTAACGTCCTGCTTCACCTCCCGACAGCTTTCTGTGGATGCAGATTGGGAACCGCACACAAAGTGCGTCCTCAGACACCACCCAGCTCAGTTTCCAAACACTCTGAACGCCCAAGGTCATCTGTCGGCCGCCGCCGCACGCCGCACGCCGCACGCCGCACGCCGCACGCCGCACGCCGCACGCCGCACGTCGCACGCCGCACGTCGCACGCCGCACGCCGCACGCCACACGCCGCACGCCGCTTTCTTCCCCCAATTCCCATATCTGATCCCCGAGTCAACAAGGACATCTGCTTGTTTTTGTGCTTGTCAAAACCGTGCGGCCACCTTGCGCTCCTTCACGACCACATTACAGAGCATCCGTTATGGAGGCCCCGAGGCCGGCGGGACGCAGCCCAACGAATGGAGCGTCGCGGGGTTGAACGCCGGCACTTATTTCATAAACTATCGTGGACACGTGAGAAGCTTTGCACCGAGATAAAAACCAGCGGAGGGAGTCGGTGAATTTGAGACGCATATACCTCCATACATACATGTATCATTATCCATCATCATCTTACACCGCAAATGGACTCAAAGTTTTTAATGCCACACGAAGCCGAGGACGCCCCCGTGCCCACAGCCTGTCGCCGCAAGCAGCGTCTTCCAAAAGAGCGGAGCGCCGTCTGCCAGCTTCATCGACAACAGCGTTTAGACGTTTCAACACTTTCCTCCGGGGTCGGCGGCGGGGGCCAATGCCTTTTATGTTAATTGCCGTTTATTGCTGTGTTTTGTCACTGGTAAATTGTGATGTTTTGGTGCTCTTTCCTTGTCAGTCTCCGTCTTGGTCTAGGCTGGAGAAAAACACAGGCCACCTCCGCCCAAATCCACACCCCGCTTTCTCCCTCGTTTTATTCCCCCCCCGCTTCAAATGGAAAATGTGGCTGCAGCTATTTACTCATCACACTTAAAGTCATAACGTAAGAGGTGACAAACCAAAGCAGATCATCAGCGTCACCGTTCGTGAGCGTCAGTAATGCAGAGCGACAGTGAACACTGCGAGCAAACGAGGTGAAGCTATGAGGTGGAGATGTTTCTCCACCACCATCGCCTGAAGAACATGATAGAAGTCTGACACGCATAGTAGACGGGTCGTCAAAGACGAGTTTGTAAAAAGGGTTTTTGTCGCAGTGGGGCAGGCGTGGCAGCTTGGGAAATGATAATGACCCCTTTTTGCTAAGCACCATTTGAAGGAGAGCCTCAAAGTTGGAACTTTTGCTTCTAAATCAAGTTATTGATCCTAAGTGTAGCGGGGTGATTGTGGAATCAGTGCACCGCAGCACACGTAGAACAACGTGTAATAGCTGAAACGTGAAGGCGGGGTCTAAATGAGCACAGAACAGGACAAACAATCCGCCCGACATCGCACAGGAGGATCATTAATGAAACATTAAAAACATCTAAGAGTTGTGAGAAGCGATTAGAGAATGCTTTGAAAACTACTTGTTTGTGTGGGAGCGTCGACTCCTTCCAAAGCCCAAACACCCAGACACAGTGATGGTGTCCTCTACGTTTGAGAATTGGAGTTCCTGAGGTCCCATTTGATTTTACAATCTGATGTCCTGTCTGGAGGTCGCTGGCCAACGGATGAGGCCGACGGATGAATAAAATGGGATGTAATTCACAATGATCCTCCGCCCAAAGCTGGAACAGCCAGACACAGTGATAAACTCCTCTGCAACATTTTTGGAAATAAAGCAGCGATGGAGGTGAAAGGAATCCCTGGGGTTCCATTACGCCGTCAGTCGCTCTCCAATGAGGAGCTGTTACCAGCGAGAAAGGAAGCGACGGACGAGCGTGAACGAAAACCTTGGGCTAATTCAGAGAGGCGGCTTTTATTTCCCCTCCCGCGACGCCACCGTGTCTTTACACGCGGCAAACGACCCGGGCGATGTTCACGCCCTGAGACGTGGAACTCTGCCGACTCAGACGGGTCCAGGGTGTTTTGGGTGGAGGTGGGAAGCAGGTTAGCCTCACAAGCTGCAGCACTTTGTTCTCTGGTTGTTATTATTAAATGGAGGAGGATCCACGGGACTGTGATTGTACCTGTGGAACGCCCGTCCTGCCATGGAGGAGAGAGAGAGAGAGAGAGGGAACCAGGACAGATGAGCCCTGACAGGAGAGAGAGAGAGAGAGAGAGACGGGACGAGCGGCTGTGATGTGAATTGTTGTGGAGGAGGTCAGAGCGAGGAGATGGAGGGGGTTGAGGAGGCTGGGCGGATTAGAAGAGGACAGACGTAGGAGGTGGAGGGAGTGGAGGACAGATATGAGAGATGAAGGGAATGGAGGAAGCCAGGCAGAGTAGAAGAGGACAGACGTAGAAGATGGAGGGCAGATGGGGGAGATTAAGGGAGTGAAGGATAGGGAGAGGAGATGGAGGACAGGCAGAGATGAAGGGAGGAGAGGACAAATGTAGGCGATGGAGGACAGACGGAGTAGATTAAGTGAGTGGAGGACAGGCAGATGAGATGGAACACAGATGGAGGAGATGAAGAAGCCAGGCAGAGAAGAATAGGACAGACGTAGGAGATGGAGGGAGCGGAGGACAAACAGAAGATTGACGGAGCGGAGGAGGACAGCCTGAGGAGATAGTGAAGAGACAGGGGAGAAGAGGACAGAGACAGAGGAGGTGAAAGGAGTGGAGGAGCACAGACGGAGAGGATTGGAGGGAGTGGAGGTGGAGAGATGGAGGAGAGGGGACAGAGAGAAGAGATGCAGCGGTCAGACGAGGAAGAGAAGAGGACAGATGGACGAGGTGGAGGAGGAGAGATGGAGGACAGACGGAGGCGGAGAAGGACAGACCGAGGAAATCCACAGAGGGGAGGGGAGGCGGACAGGACAAAAGAGATGGGGGGAGCGGAGGGCAGACAGAGGAGGGGGAGGAGGAGATGGGGGGAGGAGGTGGAGGAGGTCTGGGGACAGGCAGGTGTGAAGGAATGTCTGCGCGGGATGAATATGGAAACAAAGTGCGCAACCTTTTGCAAATAGATTTCTGTAACTCCGCCCTTTGACAGGGAGGTAAATGGCAATGATGGTGACATTCACATCATAGTGTTCGTCATTTGTTTGAGGTGGATCCAACTGCCACAACACACACAAACACACACACACAAGTGCAATGTCCGCCCCTTCCCGGTTTGCTCTGGGTTCTCTTTTTTCAAACCTCTTACGCTCCCTCCAGGAAATTACTCTTTTGCGATGGCAATAACGACTGAAATTCATTCAGTTCGATCGCTGCGATATTTTGCCGAAGACGCACTTCAGGCAAACTCGTCGCAGCTTTTCCGTATTAAACGTCCAAATCAGACGGATTATCACAGCCTGATCTAATCCAAATTGACCCGACATAAATACAGAGCGTTGTGCGGCGCTCAGTCGTGCTTTGATCGTTTCAGACTTTTTGTCAACCTTTTTGAACTCATTTATTGAGCGAGAGAAGGGTAGATGAATTAATTAACCGATGATGAAACGAGTAGATTAAAGAAGGAAAAAAAAAAGGGCCGTCCCCAGGGATCTTGTCTTTGTTCCCTCATCAAAACCGTCGGTCCGATGTTCCCTCTGTCATACCACTAACCCCGCCCCATGATCATTCGGCCGGCGTCCACTAGAAGGCAGAGGTATGGGCCAGTGTGTACCGTATGAGTCAATGCAACCAAGCAACATGCCAAGCAAGCACTTTTGGGTGAGGTCCAATCGGTGACAATAGTATACGGAGTCATCCACCAATCCACCAAATTTGATGCCAACCCATGATTCACTTTTTGAGATACCATGCTGTGATGCCCGGATCGTTCAGGAGGGAGGGCCACACGGTATCCGCACCCAACAACGAATCATTTATTAAAGATAACCCAACGTCAGCAAACTATGAGGCGTCATTTCATTGGTGCAGAGGCGACACCAGTCGACGCCGGGTCCCGACGCAAGACGGTCAAAGCTCAGGTGTTTACGACAGCAGCCTCGTTCACTAACGTCCTTACCTCACCAGGACTGTGATCAGGTTCTCGTATAACAGTTGTTATTTAAAAGGTTACGTTATGTTAACATCATTTTACACATTGACAACATCATTCATATCTGCACATAGATCTTATGAACACAAAACACAGGAGTAGTGTGATTATTAGTCAAATAAATAAGTTGTACCTCCATCCTGGGTGACGGCGCTGGGTGGTGCAGGTGCTGCTACTGCTCACTGGAACAATTAGTGCTTGCTCTCTCCTCTTTCTTTTGAAAGAAACTTCCTGTTTGTGGAAGCTTTGCTTTTTTTCTTTCTGAGCTGATTGTACTCCATCGTTTCTCACTTACTTTCTGTCCTGACTCTGCTGTGTGGATTTTATACAGTTTGTACAGTACGTAATGTCCAGAAGTCCAAAACCCAGAATTGGGCGCTGGCACACTTTACACATTTATTATTTATATTAACCCTCGTCAGCTACCAGCTCATCAAGGACCAAGCTGGTAAACTAGAGAGACACAGGGTTGTTTTAATGTACAACAGGCAACACATTTTCCTGACAATAATTCTGGGCCCATAAAAGAGGTCAAAATAACAGAACTGAACTGAAACACTAACAGACTAGAACTGAACAGCACAAACTGCTGACATGGGGCGGGTGGACTGAGACATAAATATGAAAACAAACTATAATCACCCCAAAACATCAGCACAGTGCTACCAAATCATAACTCAGGGAAAAAACAATATCAAAAAGCCACAGTTTGTAAAAAATAACAAAACCAAAGCAGAAAACACCACCCCTCCCCGTGCAGGGGGAACATGGTACAGTCCAATTGGAATCAGCAACACTAAACAGGTCTGACGTCGCTGGGACAACTCCAGCAGCAACCCCCCGGGAACTGGTAACTCAAAGAAAACAGTATTATCTTCATGAAAATAAAACATTAAATTGCTAATAAAGTGTGTATGTTATATGAAACCACAATCTATGTTTGCAATTATTTATGTGTTTTATGTGCATTGCGCTAAACAAAGAAACCTAAACTAAGTAAATGAAAGAGACACCGCCGTGTTCTGCTGTTCCCTGTGTGGCTGCACCGACTCCGTTGCATTAGAAATGCAACAGAGGTATGAGTCAATAAACCTGAATTGTTATTGTATTGTAAGGCACATATTCGCATCTAACTGTTTTTTTGGGGAATTAATGACATCAAGTATGTGACACCATGGAGCAAATGGAGGAAAACAAAACTAAGGCCTTCTACATAGCTGTCGCTTGCCTTGTCACAAGAATTTCACTGTTCAGAATGACCCCGTGTTCTACTCGGTGCTTGAGATGCTCGGGATTTTATGATGCGATAGTGGCGAGATAAAGAGGGGCCCTGAACTGTTGTGGGCCCCGATGCAGCAACATTACCTGCATAATGGTAGTTACGCCACTGCATCCTCCTGGGTGTCGGGTGCATCATCTTGGGTGTCGGGTGCATCCTCCTGGGTGTCGGGTGCATCCTCCTGGGTGTCGGGTGCATCCTCCTGGGTGTCGGGTGCATCCTCTTGGGTGCCATGAAACTGTAGGTTGCATCCAAAACTATTTTAAACATGAACCAAGGCTAAACTAAACTCAATTAAAACCTAAAAAAACCAAATGGAGCACCCGAAAGGCACCAGCCATCCGGGAGGGACAAAGAGGAGTGCCATCTTGGAATCACCCGGCTTATAAAGGCTCCAAGCAGGTGACACAAAGTCCCCAATGACCTGGGGGGGCAGACAATCGGTGAGAATCTGGAAGGAGGGAAGCAGAGGCAGGCCAACACAGATGCTGTCATAAGGCCCAGGGCCCTCACAATGATCACAGACCCCTCTGGGGACAACAGTCAATATTTCTGGGGTTCTGCTGTGGCCAGCGGGTATCCAGGCCAAGACTTCCCCTTCTGTGCGCCCATCACTGTTTACAGCCCGATTAGCAGCGTGAGTATGGAGTTGGAGTTGAGAGACAACGTCTACTACCGGATTGTTTCACAAGTAGTAAGTAGTAAATAAAAAAAAAAGCAGAATCGACATCAGACGATAGCCGATGGGTTCCCTAGATTGCATTTGGGCCGATGCCCTTTCTCTCTCCACACAGAATGAAAACAATGACCGGCGCACGGAAGAAGAGGTCTTGGCCCAGATACCCGCTGGCTACACCAGAACCCAAGAGATATCGGCCGTTATCCCCAGAATCTACCGTGGTCAGACCCAGGACTCTGGGTTCCGAGATTGCTTCCAGACAAACAGAGGTAACGGGGCCAGCAGGGGTTAATGCCTGACCGGTGTGTTTACTACTCCCACCCGCTCACATAGCTACCTCCACTGAGCAGAGCACAATGTTAGGAAACAGGGCTGAGGGAACATTGTATTGAGCGAGCACGGGCTGCTTGGGTCAGAGCTGAATTTTAATCTGCTTTTCATTTGTTTACAGCTCGGACGAGAAGAGGAAACCGTTCCGCTTCTGGTCAGAGCTGGGACAACATGACCAGGGAGTGAGTTGCAGGAGCAGCAAGCGGGTCAGCTTGCGGTCTCTCTGTGTGCTGCTCTGTGTAAGACAGTCACCGTCAGCACCAAGCTTCTTAAATGACCGGAAGTGGGTGGTGTTGCCGTGCGCCTGTCACGGGTCCAAGTGAATTCCACCACCTTTAATCAACAGTGTTTCATGAACTGCGGTTTGGAAGGTCGGCGTGTCTGTACGAAAACACTTTCCACTTACAAAGAGATCTGAAGTTTGAAGCAGTCAAAGTGGGTATTGCATTGTGGGCATCCGTGTGCCTCGCTGAAAACCCTCCTTCACTTCATCCCAACACTATGTAGACAGAATTGTGTTGGTTGTACATTCAAGACCATGATTACAGAACGTTAGTCCCCAAGACAAGCTTCAGATTCTGCAACTAGGACAGAATTCAAATTGGGAAGCAAAAGATAATCAGACTTGACTCGTTGACTCGACTAGTTGTAGTTTAAATATTGATAAGCTGGGCCTTCCGGGCTTGTTGTCCATCCGACCCAGATCCAGACGAGGTCCAAGGTCGATAGCAACCTGCCGCGTGCTAACTGTGTTAGCTCACTGCATGGCTGCAGAGGGGTTCAACTAGCCTAGCCTGCTGGGAAATCAGGGAAATAGACCTTCCAGCCTCTCAACATCATGAGAGCTGTTCAAGCCATAGATCTTGTGTCTTTATGATGATTAAAAGGTAAAACTTACATTTTTGCTGCTTTAAATGCAGCTGCATTCTGAGCTATTTATGAGGCGTAAGCATTTATCCATCGGTGACAATCAGCAGTGAAGATTTGAACGTTGCCAATTGAGTCAGCTGAGGTTTTTTGATGGTAACGTTCTGAAACGAGGCATTGCAGTTTGTATGCAGAAACACCCCCCTGCCCCCGCAACTCACCGACTATCTGGCTAAGATTTAAAAATATCAGGAAAGAAGAGTGGGTTTATTTTCCCCAGGTACATTTACATACAATATATCAGCAATTTCTTCTGGTGAGTTTCGGTGCCAAAATTGCACCAAATTCAACACCGCACGTCCTTGGGTCCCTAGCGACACAACCGCACAAGGGTGAGGACGATCGGATGACGGTCGTCGAGATAACTGAAAGGACATGAATCAAAGGGCAGACAGACAGCACAGAGATTCCTGCCTTCCTTCTTATGCGTTACTAGGTGCGGGATCAATTATTGTTATGGTATATCTTAAAAATAATAAATTATAACATGAATAAGGCATAACGGTGCACGGCACCATGTAACCCCCCACCGCCCCGGCAACATGTAAATAAGCCAATCAACATTTCTTTCTGAACCCCCCACCCAGTCAAAGCAGTCTAGCACCAGGCCTGTGCGGTGCATTTGCATTCAGCCGCGTCCTCCCGCTCTCCCCTCGCACGACGGCGTCAGCTTTCATCATCGACACGCCGCGACAGCTCCCGGCGACTGACACTGCAGAATTTCTCGAGAATCACCGGAGCTGATATCATATTCATTTTTTTGGCTGATACAGTGGAAGCCCGCTCAGGCCGCCCTGGTCCCACCTCTCTATTACACTAAGTGGGTGTTAGTAGGTCGTTGGGAAGGTCTCCGCCAAGTCGCTGCCAAACTGCCGGAGTGACTGTAAATAAAGTATCGCCAATCATCTGCCAATGACCCTTGAAGGGCGGCGTTCACAGGGGCGTGCGAGGAGGCCTGGACCCCTCCCCTCAACACGGGCATCCTACAGTGTAAAAGCCCTGCCACATTATTCTACCATCCTGTTTTTATTTTTTATTTTAGTCTAACGTTTGGTCAGTCAGCCAATGTCCCTGCTTGTCTCCTGAACTGAACTGAACTGAACTGGCTTGATGTCATTTCCCATCGCCTGGTTTGGGTTCCAAGCTGAAGTGCAGCCAGGGGCGACAACGTGCCAGTACGCGTGCAGCCTAGCCACGAAGCATCGGCCGGTGACTCGACCCACATTTCCCAGAATTCATTTCACAACAAAGGTACGGCCGAACAGGGTAGTTCTCCGCACGATGGTGCTTTCTGAGAACATCTCCATCGTTTCAGTGCTTGGTTTGTGGATGAGTCCTTACTCTGTGGATTATGCCATGTGCTGTATAATTTAACTGTATAATTCTATATGAACACATGACCTCACATGACACCATTTGAAGGACATTTTACTTTCTATTCTGTGTGTTGAAATACACCACAAACGCACCATTTAGATGCACCTTTCCTATGTTAATGGCACGTACAGACACAATGCAAGTTCCCATGAAGTTGTTTGTAAGGAAAAGGTACTACTATATGATACTCTAACATACTGTGGTCTACTACACCACATGTAATCTACTCCAGTATATCATACTCTAGTCTACTATAATCCACTATATCCTACTCGAATCTACTATAATATAATCCACTATATCCTACTCTAATCTACTATAATTCACTATATCCTACTCTATACTACTATGATATAATCCACTATATCCTACTCTAATCTACAATAATATAATGCACTTTATCCTTCTCTAATCTCATAACACAGTATTCCAGTTTCACCACGTTCTTTCATAACTGAGTAAAAAATATTTGCAGTGTCTATGCCATAACAACTCAACAGCGTTTGGTACTGCTTATCTAATTATGAAAAAGGCCGTTGCTCATCAAAACAACAAAACAATCCTCATGAAAACAGTCCACTACACCCACAGCGTACGCGTTTCATCTCACGCTTTAGAGAAAAGATCAAGTTTTCAGATCGGAAAGAAGGAAGGAAACGGGCTCCACACATACCAGCAACGCCTCAGCACACGACACCAGGAGGCGCAGCACTTCCTGCTGGGGGGGAGGGTCGCCGCGAGGTAGGAATTATGGATCAAATGGCAATATCCATCTCCAGCTGTGAGGGTGTGTGTGTGTGTGTGTGTGTGTGTGTGTGTCACTCACGTTGCTCATCAACGTGGTACTCTGACTTTACTCCATCACTTCATACACCAGTTGTGCCTGACAAGTCATCGCTCCCTGGATCAATTATTCATGAGGCCAAGGGGAGGGAGGGAGGGAGGGAGAGCGAGAGTGTGTCTACTTAACATTCACTCTGCTGACACCTGCTGGTGCCTTCATAACTAAAGCAATTAGATGAAGAATACTCGGCGAATCTTATGACTGATCAAATGCATTTGAGCCTCACGCCCTCTCCTTCCCTCCTCCACCCCGCCCTCCCTCCCTCCCTCCCTCCTCTCCCTACGTGTCTTCCGTTCCGCTCCCTCACTCGTCTTTCTCAGTCCCTCCTTTCTCCTATGCTCCCCTTTCTCCCTCCATTTCTCTCCCTCCATTTCACCCACCCCCTCTCCTCCGCTCATTTTTCTCCCCACCTCTGCCTCTCCTCCACCCCCCCATCTCATCCTCCCCCTCTCTACATTTCTCTCACCCTCTCCCCTCTCAGCCCTCTCACCCCAGCTCACCTCCTCTCTACCCCTCTTCCACTCTCCTCCCCCTTTCTTCTTCATCCTCTCTCTCTCTCCATCCCAATCTCCAACTCCCTCCATTTTTCTCCCCCTCCCCCCCCCTCTCTTAAGTTGATTCCCGGCCGCTTCCAAAAACAATGGCGCTCCGCCCCGAATCCCGGCGGCCAACATCTCACACTTACCCCGCGGGAGTGTGTGCGGCGAGCAGATAACGGCGAGAGCTCGGCGGCGAGACAGCCAGTCACAGGGCGTCGGCGACTTTAAACTCCACTTCCACAAACTCGCGACGCCAACCGGGCTTTGGCGCCGGTCCCCCATGAACGCGGCGCCTCGCCTACAGCCGGCGGCCCAAACCTCCCGTCAACATCACAATTACGGGGCTTTGTCTGGAGGAGGTGGCGCAAGTTCGAAAACGACGAAACTTTAACCGACGCCGCAAATCCATTTTTCCCCTTCTCACGATCGGGCTGCAGAGATTGAAGCTTGAGAAGTTTGTGCCACAAACAGCCTCCGGCGTCATGTCGCTGGATCGGAGGCTGAGTTTCAATCTCCAGGACTGAGCCGTCTGCTGAGGAAAGAGTCAGGCTGACGTTTTTCGCGGACCGCGCGGGGAGAGGCGTGGGCTTATGTGCGACGCCTTCTGACAGTGTTTTGGGGATCTTCCCGTCGTTCGGATCTCAAAACGTCACCTCAAACGTAAATATGCAAACTGACGTCTCAGACAGCTTCGACAGGCCCCCCCCCCGTCCCGAAATGCTGCCCCGTGCCGTGAAAACTGGAGCCGCCAGAACTGTCTGAATCATGGATGTGTGTCGGGCCGCACGGTGCAGGGCGTCTTCCTGGATCCACGTCCCACATTGTTCCTGGATCCACAACCTTCAATGTCACTGGGACAGCGGCTCCTTCCCAAGGAGCGGGAGGTGCATTCGGTCTCGTTGTGGTTTAAAGTGGTGAGCCTCCAAAATGTCGTCAATTGACGAGGCACCGAATGTAAAACCGAGGTCACAATTTTCGAGCTGATAGACTGAAAGACAACCACTATTAAGTTTGAAACATATTGGGGGGAAAAAGGCATTGAGCAAGTATGAGTTCACACACGAGGAATCGAACAGTGGTCTACTCGGTAGGAGGGGAAAACCTCCAACTATACCAAATGCACCACACAACTCCTGTGTTTGCATGTACTGTACTTTAACATTTAGATTTAAATTTTAACATTTAGAATTAATTTTCTTTTAAATATAAACATATTGTTAACAATCACATTTAACATGTTGAATTTCTGTCTGAAATGTGAGGAAAGTGACATAAATGTTCATATTATATCAGCTAGAAAATTGTAACCCAAGTTTTACACTCGGCGCCCCATATTCATTCAAATTCTAAATATTTAAACTATTGTTTTTGATGAGGTAGGGTTCCGTTTGGAGATTACGATAGAGATGGCTGAAGGAAAACTCCAGTGTTTTGCCTTTACCTTACTTTTACGACCATTACGAGTCAACCCACGAGGCTTAAATTGAATTATCAGGTGAGATATGGTTCAGTTGTACTTTGGGTGTCAGGTCAGAGACGGTTGAGTTTAGGTGTTAGGTATTAGAGACATCCTGATGAGGGCAATGACTGGTTAATTGGAATCGTGGCGCTAGCAACATCAACAGATCCGGGAGCATCTCCTTTCTCACCAGAATCACATCCTGCCCATCAAGCTCTGGAGCCGCTGAGATCCTCAACAAGGGCGTCTCACCACGGTAATTTGCTGATAAGATCCGTGAGCTGCAGCTTAATCTCCGCAGGCCTATAAACAGGGCTTATTTTTGCTGCATAATTAGCCCAGAAACAATCCGTATAATCACTACAATCCCCCCTCGACCCCAAACAGCTCCCACGGCTGAGAAATATACTCTTGTGGGCATAGTGAGCCAGAGTCAAGGTCTCTGAAGAGTCATTTACTCCTGCTCGGGTGGTTTCCACCCTTGAGTGGAAACCGGATCACGTGCCACGCACCCAACACCGATGTGGAGTCCTCTGCTTATTACAGCTGAAGCAACAGGTGGTTGATTTATCTCCGTCTATATTTAATTTGTCTTTGAAGATTTTGATATGGATCAACTTTTGCTTGTGCACGGCCAACCTTCACAACTCTGATGCGGAGGGCTCCCTCGTCCGCAGGGTCGGACACAGGGGGTGTGCTCTGCTCCCTCTCGGCGTGCTCCCCGGAGCCCGTGTTGAGTTCAACAGACGGCTAAACTCTTGACCACATTGTTTCCTCCAAGGAGCAGGCAAGCATTGCAGTTGGCAGGCCTTAATGTGGCAAAGTGTGAAACTGAAAACAAAATAGGCATGAGCTAATTTACAATTAAGCAGGTAAGTAAAAAGTAGATGCAAACGAACTCTAGGTTAGCTCTGGTTAGCTTAGCTAGCAAGGTAAGTATTAGCTACAATACCTTCAACAAGCATGTCGCATTTAACCGAAAGTTGACTCAATATTTATCAAAATAAAAGATCCTACTTATCAAAACAATCATCTGACATGAACATAAAACACTTAAATACTGTAAAACTTACAGATGGTGCCATCTGAAGGAAGATACACAGAGGGATGGCGGTGGATTGTCGAAGCTTTGCGACTGCAACACGCCGACCGATAAACAACTGACAAACATAACTTCCTGTCTAAATTCTTCTTCTGTGGTTTCGACGGGAAGTACAAAATCCACAGCCCGTAAAACTAAAACGAACCGCTAGTGGGAGTATAACTTGCTCGCAGTTACAACACAGGGTGTTTTACCCCAAAATGGGACCTTTCTGCCACAGCTTGATGTGGGGTATCATCTTGGTGGGGCCGGTGTCAGGTTGGAATCCTTTAGAGTTCTCCAACTGAAAGACAGGTATTAGAGTAGAGGTAAAGTAGAGAGTGGAGTAGGTGTGAAGGAGAGGTAGAGTTGAGGGAGTGTGGAGGTGGAGCAGAAGGGGCAGAGGCAGATTAGAGGGAGGCGACGCAGAATGAAGCTAGAGAAGAGGTCCAACTTTGGGGATTTGACGTCTGCCTGTCAGGTCATCGTGGATTCGACCAGAATCAGTTTCCCTCCATGATCGTCATTATATCAACGTAAAAATAAGCAACGTGTGAAGATGTTGCGGGAGAAATGAAGCGTCAACATTTTGAGGACGAGCTCATGACACTGCTCTGCAGGCAGCGTGGACCTGACTGCACTGCCTACACCCAGCCTACACCCAGCTTTCATTCAGCCTACACCCGGCATACACCAAGCCTTCACCCAGCCTTCACCCAGCCTAGACCCAGTGTACACCCAGTGTACACCCAGCATACACCCAGCCTTCACCCAGCCTTCACCCAGCCTACACCCAGTGTACACCCAGCATACACCCAGCCTTCACCCAGCCTTCACCCAGCCTAGACCCAGTGTACACCCAGCATACACCCAGCCTTCACCCAGCCTATACCCAGTGTACACCCAGCCTTCACCCAGCCTTCACCCAGCCTTCACCCAGCCTTCACCCAGCCTTCACCCAGCCTACAACCAGCGTACACCCACCATACACCCAGCCTTTACCCAGCCTTCACCCAGCCTTCACCCAGCCTACAACCAGCGTACACCCAGCATACACCCAGCCTACACCCAGCATACACCAGGCCTACACCCAGCCTACACCCAGCATACACACAACGTATACGCAACCATAACCCAGCGTACACCCAGCCATCACCCAGCATACACCGAGCATACACCCAGCATACACCCAGCATACACACAACGTACACCCAGCGTACACACAACGTACACACAACATACACCCAGCGTACAGCCAGCCTCCATCCAGGGAGCTTGATGACTCAGTCACGCTAGTTAATAACAGCCTCAGCCCGGAAGGAGAGCCGAGGGGTCGACTGGTGGGAGGGCCGTGTTAGCATGGAGGCCCGGCACAGAGCCGCTCATTAGCTAGTAACCACCACGGGGCTCGCGGGGCGAAGCACAATCAAAGCAACAGAAAATGGCAAACATCAATAAACAAGGCGTGTGGCTGAGACAGTCAATTAAGTTGCATCAACAAAGTCGGCGAGTCAAAGTCGATGAGTTCAAAGCGAAAGGGCCGAGGAGACGGCGCCGCCACTTTCATCTGCCGTGCATCATGGGAAGACGTACGGAGGAAAGGCATTGTTAATTACGTCCCGCCAGCCACATGATGGACGTGCACATTTAAAAAAGAAAGGAAAAGTTCGTTATTCTGTCCTCTCTTACTTGTTCCCGCGGTAACATTGTGTCGTGGAGGAGCGAGAACCATCTAATGAGGAAATAAAAACTGGTTTGAAACACGCAGAGAAAACACAAAAACACGAGTATCCTCCTTCAAGAGGCACACACCAGGCAGCTGCCATTTACACTCCCCTTGGCAGCAGCTATTTGGAGGAATTAAAAGCGTGTTGATTTTAATGCCATTTGCCATTTTAAATGTTAATTGCATTCGGGTCCTGAAGGGTTCGACTCACCCGAGTGCGACGCCACTTCTCCCATCCGCCGTCGAGACGGCGATGGCCGGACGTGCTCCCTGCGTTTCTCTCTCACACGTTTTGGCTTTCACAGCGGCATCCACTAAAACTAATGTTGGCCCAGATGAACGCCAGTCTCAGTGACATTAACATTAATAAGAGAGTGCCAGATGGTCCCGTAATTTGATTAAAGACCTGTCACGGCCGCTTCTGGTGGAGATTTGAGAGGGATTTCCTTCCGCCGCCGCTCCCGCATAGATTTGGTTTCATTGACTGAGGGTAATCACACACAGGACAACAATGTTTGGGTTTCTCACAAAACATTCCCCTCACGTCAACGCAGTGTTACTCAAACGGGCAAAGCCGTGCGCAAACGATGGCATTTGGGTCGGGATCAGACGGCATCCAGCGCCCGTCGGCGGATCAGCCTCCTGGCGGCGATAACTCACGATGGTGGCAACTGCAACTCCGCTTGCAGCTAAAGCAGCGTGAGAGGATGGAGAGGACGTGCTCTGATTGAAGGATCAACCAATCAGCGGAAGGTAGATCAATACAGACCCTTGTCACCCAGTCCCGTTTACATAGCCTATGATACACAATAATATCAACATACTGTGTCTAAAGTATGTAAGGCATGTACTATGTAGCTGCAGAAATTGCAAGATTGTGTAATCTTGTGCAAAATTCAATGCAATTGAATTAAACACCTGCATTTGGCCACAGTTAAGGGCTGATGGAGGCTTCATAAGGCTGCACGCTGCGTATGTAGTTTAATTTAGTGATTGATTCTTTACCTTTCATAAACAGGATGTACTGCGTCTACTCTACAGAGAAAGCAGCTCCTTTCATCAATCTGTCAGTTAATTGCGTTAGGGTAAATTTTTTTTAAATAATATATATATATATATATATGATTTATATATCATTTAATGCGTTCATTATTATTTCATTATTTTCTAAATTACATGGAACGTTGGCAATCTCAGCGAGGAAGATAGCAACAAGCAAATTTATTCAGACAATGTAATTATGGAGTGAAACCAGTTCAGGGCTGGAGCCAAAGTCAGGCCCGGACTTTGACCTTCTGAATTTGAACCACGCTCCTCTGACTGTACTCCCTGCAGAGCTCCCCGCTCTGGCATCAAACAGCTTATTGCCAGGAATCCCGGGAACAACGGAGTGTCGCTCGGGACCCCGGGAGCCGGGCGGCGCAGCGCCTGGTCTGGGGCCCGTCCAGCCGCGGGACGGATCGACCGCCGCATTTCAGAGCTACGACCACGGCGGCTCGCCAAGCCGGCGGTGCCGCTGCAGCCGTAGCATCGCTTTTGAAGCAGAACTGGACGTAACAGTGATGAAACACCAACAGCAGTGTGCGCCGTCTGTTTTTTGTTTTTTTTTAACAGAGCCAAAGACGTTTTTGCCGTTTTTCCTGACTGGATTCTGAAAGAGCCTGAATTTTCGGCCTGCCCTGTCGTTCACGAAGAAGACGTTCCCCAAAAGAATCCTATTTCCGGCGGGTGCGGTGTACCAATGCATTTTTGGTGGATATTCCGAGATCATGTGTGACGTAGATTGGGTTGATCGCGGTGACGGCGTCCTGCGTTTGGTTAATCTGATTGGCTGAAGGCCTTGGAATTCAAATCAAAGGCCAGTCTCTCCTGTGACGGGGGCTGTTGCTCCTCACCGCAGTCACTGCACCCCAGCGCCACTCCGCCCGAGCTCCACCCTCGTCCAGCGGAGAGGTTGATCGGCCGGCTCGGCGATGCTCGACGGATGGTAGGGCTCTGGCGGAGCTTGGCGGAGCTTGGCGGAACCGGCGCGATGTGACGGGGAAGGCCCCGGTCGCGCATTGCGCTCCTTCAAACCCTGGGGAAGGTCGTCCTCCCAGACCCCGCTCTCAGGATCTGGCTTCATCAGGATGTCCTTGTGCAGGAACGGGAATCTTTTTTTTTTTTTTTTCCCCAGGCTCCTTTCAATTATGGAAATTTCAGTGTCGGAGCCCGAAAGAGTCGGAGGGTTAATAGAAACTTTCACGCCGCGGCCTGATAACTACCGTTGTTTAACCAAGATAGCGCCGCTCTATCAGCCGCTGCTTTATCATCCATCGCCCATTTTCAAGTTTCGTTGCATCCCCTTGATTGTTTTCAAGCCGTTATTGGGGAGGTTGCTGAGACAGCGGGTTTTAATAACGATACGTCTCTAAGTGTGACCATGTCAGCGTGCATGTGTGTGTGTTTGTGTGTGTGTGTGTGTGTGTGTGTGTTGTTAAGGAAATTCTTCCGCAATGATCGGTGAGGTTAATCTGCCCGCTACAAGAAGACAAAACTGAGAATATCCAAGATTATTTATTCTGCAGAATAAAGAGAAAGATTCAGTACTGCTCCAAAGCAGCGCTGGGATCAATCTGATATCACAGAGAAAGACAGGAGGCTTTATACAGTAGAAACAGGGTGTGGTTTGGGTCAGAGGTCTCCGACGAGTCTGCCTCCCCTCTAACTGTCTTCCTGGGTGCCCCCCCTTCCTAGAATGTAAATAACAGGTACTTGCAACCTTGACCTGGCCGAATGGGGGTTGCATGACAATGCACTTCCAGGTGTCCCCCATCTCTATGGAAGGTAAACAGGCCACGTGTGATCTGATTCTTTCATATTAGAATTGACATTGTAGGAGCAAAACATTTCTCTTTACATGAACTCTGGGGTGTTCCTGGGAAGACAGACAAATGTTTTCAAACCCCCTTTTGGAGGTAGAGGCCTTTGTCCTCATTCAAACTAGTTGATCTTAATCATTTTTCCCTCACAGTGTGTGTGTGTGTGTGTGTGTGTGTGTGTGTGTGTGTGTGTGCTGCTTTTCACCTACATGCATGTGTGAGACACACACCTGTAGGAGTGTGGTTGCCAAGTTGCCGACCATGTGTCAGCTGTTGGCTGCCAAGACTGACAAAACGGTTGCCGTGTTTCATTCATCATATTATAATTGAGTGATAATGATCCCGTATCCTTCAGAACAGTGGCTTGTTTCACCCATTTTGACAAGAAAGTAAATCAACGTGTCAGGAAAACTCATTGTCTTGACAAAAGTTTTTCCACAAATGGAGGGATACCGTGCTGATCATACTTATTGTTTTTTAACATATGAAAAGTGATTGATAACTGGGGCAACCCGGTACAAGACGGTCGACAACCGCCCAAATCTCGTTGCCCGGGGCGACGGGGCCCCGTGGGACCACATGACTTGGGTGTGTGGGAGTAGCGACGTGCAAGCTCGCATGTGGGCGTGCATGTCTGCGGAGGCAACGAACGCCAGGGCTCTGTTTGAGCTCCCAGCATGCACCGCAGTGTCCCCGCACCAGGACGCTGCCGGATTGACGTGGCGTGGCTTACGCCGGCCGAGTGGCTTCCCAGCTCCCCCATTGGCCGGCACCAGCGAGCTGATGCTGGGCTCATTAAAGCCCCACATGGCATGGGAACACGGACCAAATGCTGCCCGGGTCCAGGTCGGCGTCCCAGAGCCAGACACCCGCCCCCCCTGCCCCTCAGCCCAGGGCTCGTCTGCTGGAAGGTTTATATCTCCATTCTGGTGACTACGCCGTAAAGCCCCCAGCGTCCATTGCTAAGAAATCGAAACTGGTAAGTGAGCGAGTAAAGCCTGATTTATAAAGCACTTTACACAGTGGTGACAAAGTACTTCACCAAACCAGTGGAAGGGGGAAAGTAAAATTGCACACTTCATCACCACGGTCAGAACAATGAGGTCATAGATTACCCACAACCACCAGCTGTAAAACCTACACACGTGGGTTTTAAAACACACATATTTAGAGAACAGTCCGAGGTCTCATGGCGCCTCAGCAGTAAGCGCCGTGGCCTCAGAGCACGACGGCTTTGGGTTTCGAACCCAAGGCGGATCCTCGGAGCGTGGGTTTTGCACGCCGGGCTCCCGCTGGCGCCCTTGAGCAAGGCATTGGCTCTGCCGCTGGACCTGAAATGACTTGGGACGGGCAGCGTGCAGGGGATGAATTGCAACACGGGAAACCAATAACGTGATCCGCATCTCTTGGGAGAGGGCGACATGGGCGTGGACTCTGCGACGCAAACATCGGTTCATTCTTTGACGTTTCATTTTAGTCTCATAGGCGTCCATAACTCCCGAGGAGTCTCTGAAATATACTGACATTACCTCCCAGTGTATATCATTGAGGGTTTATACCTTTGTCTTCATATGCACACATGGTTTAACGTTATAACAGCCACCGCGGCAGAAGTTTAAGCAAACGCATGTATTGTGGTTACCATGGTTACCGTGTGCCAATGTGTACACGTTTTGGGCACGATTTCACGGTGTGATTTTGATTAAAATGAAGAAAGGGCTCACAGCTCGCTTCAATCCCATATTGAGTCGAGTACAGAAAAGAAATAATTCAGTTAATTTGTGGTGGAATTTCATTTAAATGGAAAGGGGAGGCAGAGCTTTCATTATGGATGTTCCATCATCTGAAAAAATTGAGTTGGATCCTCGTATAGAGTTGAGTATAGTATTGAGTAGTATTGAGTATGGAGTACAATTGTGAATTGGTGCACAAATTAAGAAGGGTATTCCTACCGTACACAGGTTTAACTGATGTGACACTGTCTGCAGATTCTGACATTAAATGTATGTAAGCATGTAATATATAAGTATGTTGATATTAGGTCATAATGTTGTATTTACATGTGAAAATGCGTAGGCACTCACGTCAACACATCGTCCTTCCGGAAAACCGGATCGCCCTGCTGCTCAAACAGCGTCGGGGACTTGGCCAAACAGATGCAGCGACCAATCAAAAGCCGCTCCAATGGCGCAGATGGCTGCAGTGGCGTCCAAATAGCGCCCTGAGACCCCAGCCGCACCTCGCTCACCTCCCACTTGACACGCACCCTCACGTGGAACCGACAGAGCTGTTCCCAAATCCCCGTCCCCGGAAAGAAGGGAGTCACCGCAGGGGGTAGAGGGATCTGCAGGGACGAGGGAGTCTGCTCCAGCGCCGCTCCACCGCCGCTCCACCGCCGCTCCACCACCATCTTACTCCAATGAACACAAAGCTCAGAGGACATGTTTTATCAGTTGTGTCCGCCCGACGCCATCGGGATTGTTTACCCTCCAAAACCAGAGAGGGGGACCTTTAGGTTTTTGTCCGACTTTCTTTTAAGCCGCCGCCTGAGAATTAGATTCAAGTGACTCAATAAGATCCTCGCAGCGGCGATTCCAAGGGCGTGGCCTGGGCCGCTCACGGCCGCCGCTGAAGGGCCATCGTCCGCCCTGCATGTTGCGTGCAGGCGCTCCGGGGCCGCCTCCGCTCCCACTGCCTCCCTGGTTGTCGGTCGTTCAAAACTTCAGTATATGTGTCAAAGTTGACGTCGTTCACCGTTAAGGGGACGCCCCGCCATGTTGCCCCCGACAAGCCCGATATGAGGTGTATAACCCGCCCCCTTTTTGTGCGGCAACCCGAGATCTTCTGCGGTCCCACCCGGCCGTCCCTACAAACAAGTTCTGGCGACGGCGCTGGATCCTTGCACTTTTCAAATCAAGTCTTCTATAAACACAGTTGTTTATTGCTAAAAACATTTGAATAATAATAAAAACATCAAGCGACGCTGTGCGGCCCTGGGCGACTGCCTCCGACTGTTCCATCGACCGTTTTACGGAGATTTATTCGGGTAATCTTAGACAACAGCTTATTACTAATGGAATGACCCACGTCCAATCAGATTACTCGACTGTAACTATAAATAAATGTTTAATTAGAAACCTCCGAAATTAGAAACGGCGTCAACACTTCCTGCGAAAACAATGCCGAAAAATCACAGTTTAACACCGAGAGTCGTATTATTTTCATGATCATAAACAGAAACACCAGGAGTCACATTTTTATGGTAATGCTTATTAACACACTTCCACAGGAAATTGACTGTTGCAGCAGATTTGTGCGTCAAAGATTATTATTGAAGGAAAACAAACAGGAGGAAACAGGAAGGTCAGCGCCGACGCCGATCCCCAAAGGACATCAAGGTTAAGTGGAGGATGAGTGTTCAGCGCTGTAATGTCGTCCCCAGCGCTGTGTGATGAGCAGCTTTCTGGTGCGAATATCAAATTGATTCGCATCAAGTTTCAGATTATTCAGAATGAACTCCCTGCAACACAACGAGACGTTTGCAGCCGCGCCACTAATCCCATGTTAATGTGAAGAGATTATTCTGTGGTGTCAGGCAGACTGTCAGCAGTGTGTGTGTGTGTGTGTGTGTGTGTGTGTGTGTTTGTGTGTGTGTGTGTGTGTGAGGGATGGACGGATCGATATGCTGGTATCGACACTCACATACTACTTTTTTGCTATCGATTCCTTTTGAAAAGTATGCATTTCAACCTTTTATTTCTTTCATCCAAAATGTGCTTGCGTGGCGCCGGTGTCACCTTTGCACCTTCACTACTCTGCAGGTTTCTATTTTGGCACCTGTTAGCAGATGAAGAAATCGTTGTTTTATGTATATTTATCTAAGTTTAAATTTGTATTTCGTATTGTGTAGTCGTGGCCAGTTTGTGCCATGTGATCATTTAAACATTAACTGACCATTAATAATAATCATTTAGAAAGCAATGACTACCATTACCATAAAAAAACAAAAACATTTTCTCATTTAAGAAACTACCGTTATTGGTAATATTGTGACATCAAATATGAAATACAAAACGTTGGTGTCATCCGTGAGGAGTGTGTGTCTTTCCAACCGTTACGGCTGCGTCCGGTCGATGTGGACGGGTTTATACTGCGGTTCAGCCGACGGCCGCTAGAGGACGCGCCGCAGAACCTCAGGTCGAACGGAAGTCAATGGACAAAGAAGAAACTCCTCCCGAGGAAACACAGAGTGAATCCTGTTTTCCCCGTCGTTTCTTTGGGGTCTCAGTGTCTGCGTTTCCGTCTTGTAACGCCTGTTGGCCTGGATTGACATTCACAAAACGATGGATCCATGAAGGGGACATTAAGGAGCAATGCAACAAAGTGTATCTGGGGGCGTGTTGGCCTTGATTGACGGGTCTCAACGTGGCTGCGTTTATTCCAACCTCCGACCGTTCATGGGGTTGGAGTCCCTGCGCCCCTGAGCACATCAAGGCCACCCCTCCCCGCCCCAATCTATACAGCTCTGTAAGGCTCTGTTCTTCCTGCCAAGAGCCAAACTTGAGGCTTAAAATCATCTCCTCAGAAACCAACGGGTGATAAACACAAACACTACATCCAAATTTACTACACTCTATGGTGTGTGTGTGTGTGTGTGTGTGTGTGTGTGTGTGTGTGTGTGTGTGTGTGTGTGCATGTGTACAACAGCGACACAAAAACAAATTTGAGTGTAGTGTGGTGTAGAGGGGCTCTTTAGGCGGAGGTTTCTGGAGACAGACGTCCCCAGTTTGTAATTTCCAGCTGCTATGTGCTCTGGTTGGCTGAAAGCGTCTCCATGTTGGAGATCTGCTCTCTCTCTCTCTCTCTCTCTCTTTCTCTCTCTCTCTCTCTCTCTCTCTCTCTTTCTCACATAGAGCGTTAAATAGGCAAGATGGCTGCTGCCTCATCAGAAAAGCAGTGTGACACCCGCTAACGGGGCCGTCTGGTAACCTGAGTCACCCTGGGCGATCAAATGGCCTGGAATGGTGCTCAGCCAGAGAAAACATGTTTTTTGCACTTTTATCTTGAAAATCTTAACCCCTTCAGCCATGAAAGCCCCGACATGCTGTGTTATATGAGATGCCAATTATAGTTCTTTTCAATTACGGGCCCACGGAGGCAAACATGAAAGCATAATGAGGTAAGTAGACGGCAGTGATCACAAACTCATCCCTAACTGTGGATCAGAAAAGACGTTTGCGCCCATCGCCGCAGCGAGCGCACGGTGAGGGTGCAGCGGTACCCCAGCGAGGAGGCTGAGCCGCCTCCAAAGCACAACGTGAGGCCAAAGTGCATCAATGGAAGCTCACAAGACGAAGAGGAGGAGTGTGATCGAAAAAATAACCCTTTTTCAGGACACACTCCAGTGACTTGAGAGGTGCAAAGTTACCGTAGTAACCGAGTAAGCACAATTTATTTCTTACCATTACAATAATTTATCCCATGCATAATATTGCATTTGTATATTTATACAAAGATCGGCTACGACATTAAAACCAGTTACAGAATAAAATTGGTCATCTGGTTGCAATGGCACCTGTCGAGGGTTGAAGAAGATTCTTTATTTGTCACACACACACACACACACACACACACACGCACACACACACACACACACACACACACACACACACACACACACACACACACACAGCCAGGCGCAGTGGGCAGCATACAGTGACGCCCGGAGACCAATTACAAATGTCCATCGCTGGTCAGACGACAATGCTCGGCATCTTTTGCGCGGGGGTCCTTACTCTCCTTACTGACGTTACATGGAGGAAAGCCCACGTGAACTCGGGGAAAACATACAAACTCCACACAGGAAGGACCCTGATCGGGAGATAACCTTCTTGCTGTGAGAAAACAGTGCAATGCGCTGTGCCAGTGTAGCCGGGGTGGGATATATGAGGCAGGGAGTGAAGAGTCAGATGTTGAAGTTGATGTGTTGAAGCAGCGTAAGGATCTGAGCCACTTTGACAAGGAGCACGTTGTGATGCTGGACGACTGGGTCGGAGTTTGGGAGGGATGTCAGTGCTTCCGTACATGCACCTCCACTTGCATGTGAACGTGGTGTATGTGCTGACGGTCTATTTTGGGCAAAGTGTGACTGAGTTAACGTGTGACTGTGCACATGCAGCCGGTGCAGCCTCATTACAGTTTGATGGCGGAGTGAGAAGTCGGCTCCCGGTGCCCGGAGAGAGGAGCCACACGGAATCCTGACATGTGGGCGGGGGGGGGGGGGGGGGGGGGGGTTGGCCTCTACGCTCTACAATCTGTTTTGCAGACAACGGTGGAAAAATGAAAATCAGGCGAGGACAGTGCAATGTCACCGTATAGGTCACATTCTTTCAAACCTTTTCAACCAAAAGCTTGTGAGATGGTGAGAGAACATGAATGTAAAGGTGAGAAATGTCGTAAACAAAGCTCAAATACAGCACCAACACATAATATTGTTAAAAGGACAACATTTTGCCGGCTTGTCGCCAATATTCCAATTGGAAATTGGGAATGTCTGCGTTGTACCTTTCACACCAGCAAAGTCTTCTCTTGGGTTTCAGTGTGAGCTGCATCACTCCCATTGGGCAGAAACCAGCCCCGCCTTCTTCTACACAGTTACATCACTCCATTCATAGTAGGCTTGGACGATATGTCGGTATAATATACTGGATGCTGCAACGTCTGGGATTTGCGTTCTCCTAATATGACAATACAGCTAGATGATGTCTTGAAAGATGAATTACAGTAAAGTAATGGAACATTCTGAACTTGAGACTGTTTGCTTATGTTTGTAACTACTATGCTACCAATCTGCATTACTCATGATTTTTTGTCATATATTCCTTGTGTGTAAATATCTCAGGAACGCTCCAAATGCCATCCCCAAAATACTGTGAAATTATTGACAGAGGAATCGATATTTGATTCTGTCAATATGGCCCAGCCCTATATTCATTTTGCTCATCTTGACTGTTTTACTCTACTATTGGAGGCCATTTGTTTCGGATGCAGAATGAGTGATGTGGAGAAGTAAATCCTGTCCTTTTCACTTCTCCATAAAAAAATGCATTAATGTGACCATCTGGCATCCCACCTAGCGCTATGCTGGGACCCCCTGGTGAGTGGCAGCCCATAGTTTGAACACCTGCTCTATAACAAACACGTATTTTATCCCGAGCGTAGAGCAGGAACGGCAGAAAGGTTTGATCAAAGCTCCGAGGCCTGATATCCATATCGGTTTGTGACAGGGAGACAGCCAGCGTCTCCTGAGATCAAACACAGGAAGAGTTGGCGACGCGTCAACGCGTCATGAATCTGAAACATGTTTCTGCTGCTTTGCCATATGTACGGCGGCTTTTTAACATGTTTCCCATGTCCCCTGAGTTTGAACGCAACAGCAGAGGAAAAAGGTCAGCTTTTATTTCAAACATCTGGTAAAAACTTGCCTTTTGTAAATGACTGGAATCCTTGTGAGATATCTAAGGATTTTAGTCGTCCTGTAAATTCGGGGGACATTCTAATCAGCTGAGGTGATATGATAATATAACCTGAACCTGTTTGCATCTCTACGTTGGTGCTTTTCCTGTAGTGTAAAATCTTAACCAACTCTTATACACGGAATCCTCCGCAACAGCCTCAACATTCAACCTGCAGACATGGTAAGGCTCCTGATTGTGAGCACCAAACATCCAAAAGGAGGATTTGGCAGCAGCAGAAAATAAATGAATTCAAGACGTGGCCGTGGGTCCTGAAGCAGCTCCTGTACGACTCAGTACACGTCAGTACACGTCAGTACACGTCAGTACACGTCAGCACAAGTCAAGTCATCTGACGACTGGTATCAGATGCTGTCAGGGTTTTGATTCAGCGTCCTGCTCCGCTCCATCAGGCTTTCATTACACGTCTCTTAATTGGAACGAGCGGCGCCTTCTAACCCCCCGAGTTTGTCTGGCTGCTTGTCTGCCGCCGCAGACAGCGAATACCTGGAGACAGGTATGTGGGGAGGGGGCTCTTTACCCCTGCATGTCCACGGTGCCCCTTTCATCATATGTGTTTTTACTTTTTTTGCGTGAATGGGCATTGAGATTGGAATTGGAAGCAGCTCAATCAAACTGTACATGGAGTGAGGAGGGGCCCCCGCCCGACAGAGCCCTGTTCTGACCAGGGTTGGAAGCCGGTGCCGATGGGCGGAGCATTTCTCCAACATAGGACTCCAAAGGCGGAGTGGTTTTTTTTTTTTTCTAAAATCGGAATATCAGTCGTCAACTTTGGATAGAAAAAGGTTCATATAAAGACAGTAACTCCTTTCATTATTACTGTACATCATTTCTTATAATCACAGCAGGAGAAGAACAATAGTGTTTTAATGAGTGGCATATTCCATAATAAATAACTTAGCTGAGAGGAAAAAGGAGAAGAGGAAGTCCAGACGAGCAGCAGGGAGCAGATTCATTTTCTGGCAAGATATGAATATTTATGATATACACAATCTGAACGCATCCTCCAACTTAGTCTTCATTGGCGTAGGAAGCTCATGTCATGAGTTAGACTTTTTATACATACATATATACACACCTATATATACATATAAATACAGTACATATACATACACACACACACACACACACACACACACATACACACACAAACACACACACACACACACACACACACATCTATACGGCCACTTTATTAGGTACACCTGTTCAGTTGCTTGTCAACACAAATAGCTAATCAGCCAATCACATGGCAGCAACTCATTGCATTGAGGCATGTAGACATGTAGACATGGTGAGGATGACTTGTTGAAGTTCAAACCGAGCATCAGAACGGGGAAGAAAGGGGATTTAAGTGACTTTGAACATGGCATGGTTGTTGGTGCCAGACGGGCTGGTCTGAGTATTTCAGAAACTGCTGACCTACTGGGTTGTTCACGCACAACCATCTCTAGGGTTAACAGAGAATGGTCCGAAAAAGAGAAAATATCCAGTGAGCTGCAGTTGTGTGGAATAAAATGCCTTGTTGAGGTCAGAGGTCAGAGGAGAACAGGCAGACTGGTTCCAGACGATAGAAAGGCAACAGTCACTCAAATAACCACTGGTTACAACCAAGGTTTGCAGAATAGCATCTGTAAGGCACAACACGTGGAACCTTGAAGCAGATGGGCTGCAGAAGCAGAAGACCACACCGGGTGCCGCTCCTGTCAGCTCACAACAGGAAACTGAGGCTACAATTGCCACAGGCTCAGCAAAAATGGACGAATAGAAGATTGGAAAAACGTTGCCTGGTCTGATGAGTCCCTATTTCAGCTGTGACATTCAGATGGTTTGGTCAGAATTTGGCGTAAACAACATGAAAGCATGGATCCATCCTGCCTGGTATCAAGGATTCAGGCTGCTGGTGGTGGTGGTGGTGTAATGGTGTGGGGGATATTTTCTTGGCACACTTTGGGCCCTTAGTACCAACTGAGCATGGTTTAAAGACCACAGCGTACCTGAGTATTGTTGCTGAGCATGTCCATCCCTTTATGAGCACAGTGCAGCCATCTTCTGATGGCTACTTCCAGCAGGATAATGCAGCACGTCACAAAGCTCAAATCATCTCAACGTGGTTTCTTGAACATGACAATGAGTTGACCGTGCTCCAATGGCCTCCACAGTCACCACATGTCAATCCAGAAAAGTACCTTTGGGAGGTGGTGGAACGGGAGGTTGGCATCATGGATGTGCGGCCCACAAATCTGCAGCAACTGCGTGATGCTGTCATGTCAATATGGAGCAAAACCTCTGAGGAATATTTCTAACACCTTGTTGAGTCTATGCACCAAGAATGAAGGCAGTTCTGAAGGCAAAAGGGGGTTTCAACCCGGTACTAGCAAGGTGTACCAAATAAAGTGGCCGGTGAGTGTGTATGTGTGTGTGTGTGTGTGTGTGTGTGTGTGTGTGTGTGTGTGTGTGTGTGTGTGCGTGTGTGTGTGTGTGTGTGTGTGTGTGTGTATATATATATATATATATATATATATATATATATATATAGAGAGAGAGAGAGAGAGAGATAGAGAGAGAGAGAGAGAGAGACAGACATTTCCACCATAAATTGATGCAGAAAAGGCACAAATTACTGCATAAAAATTCACCAAAATGCAGGAAATGAAGTGTTTGACGCTCAACATTTCACACACACTGTATCTTGTACACACAAACACAAACACACACACACACACACACACACACACAAGTTGCTAAATGTCAACAGGTTATGCTGGAAATGGTCTTTTCAAATATTGTTCCATGTGCCTTTTATTTTTGTACTTTGAGCATCTTCCCCTCTTCAGGTCTCTGCAGGGCCCGCCTGGAGACGGGGTTCGTGTAACGGATGGCGGCGGCGGCGGCTCAGGCTGCTTCCCCAATCAGGGCTCGTCTTCAAAGTGCCACCTCCACACGGCCGTCACACGGATGCACGGGGAGTTTCCTGCGAGCGTTTCTGATTAGAAAAGCATGATGCAGGGTTGTGATTAAATCTGATCTGTCTGTGGTTATTGATGACATGCTGAGAGAACGCTGCGAACACTGCCCGACTGAAAGGAGGTGAAGACTGAACTGGCTGGAAAACTGCAGTCACTGCAACTCCCTTCAAAGGGTTAGGAGATAACAAGTAGAAAATCTATCTTCTGATAGATTAAGGACGGTAAGCATTAGGACAGGTTTATAAAAAAACAGTTTGACAGCTTTATTTGTCAGTCACATGGTTATATAACAGGTTGGACTGGTAAATAACCGATGAGATAATCCTGTTAGACATCAGATAGGTATTTAATCAGTCAGATGGGTGTAAAAACCAGCCAGATGGTATGTAAGCAGTTAGACGGATATATAACCAGTCACATGGGTATAAGCTGTAACTAGTCACATGGGTATACAACCAGTCACATGGGTATATAACCAGTCACATGGGCATATAACCAGTCACATGGGTATATAACCAGTCACATCCGTATATGCTGTAACCAGTCACATGGGTATATAACCAGTAAGAGGGTATATGCCGATGAGCCACAACATTTACACCAGTGACAGGTAAAGTGAATAACATTGATCATCTGGTTCCAATGGCACCTGGCAAAGGGTGGGATGTAATATTATTATACTGTATATATTCTGTTATATATCATTATATATATATACTATTATATATTATCATTATATATATAGTGTAATATATAATTATTATATATATATATATATACTGTTATATATTATGATTATATTTATAGGGTTACATATTATTATTATATATATACTGTTATATATTATTATTATTATTATTATGTATATATAGTGTTGTATATTATTTATACAACACTATTATTTTTTGTATTTGCTGCTTGTTCAGTCGCGGAAACAGTCCCCGTGAAGCCCAAACAGTCCCTGTAAAGCCCATTGATTGAGAGACCTCTAACGGTGGAAGTTAGATATTGTGTCTTTAAGCGAACTGCCCAGCAAAGGATAAACGTCCTGTGTTATAAACAGTGACATGTGAGAATACTATCGCATATTTAATTCACCCAAAAATGGGCCGGCAGTATTTAAAAACTGTCGCTTAACTTCTGCTGCTTGACTTCAGGGAGTGAGGATCATTATGGAATTGACATAGAAGTGCAACTGATCAATAGTGGTTCACAGACGACTTCACAAGGTAAAAAAACTACATGATGAGCCGCTGTATCTGTGAAGATAATGTCTTTAGTGTTTTTAAGGGGACATAATGACTGTGCTCAGTCTCTGATTTGGGTATTACAGGACGCTTCTGAATGATCAGGGGGGATTTAGAAGTAGGTTTACACAATACAGACTAAATAAGAAGTAGGTGTACTTTGTAAACCTGGGTATACTGTACCCTGGAATACACCACTGGTTAGTACCTACCAAAACTGCTCCAAGGAAGGACGACTGGTGAACCGGCGACAGGGTCATAGGGCCCAAGGCTCATTGAGGCACGTGGGGAGTGAAGTGTAGCTGGTCTGGTTCGATCCCACAGAAGAACTGCTGTAGCACAAAGTGGTGAAAAAGTGAATGGTGCTATGATAGAAAGGTGTAGAACACAGTGCATGGCAGCTTGCTGCGTATGGGGCTACGTAGCTGCAGACCGGTCAGGATGGCCGGGTGCGTCATTTACCTGGGGAAGAGATGGCACCAGGATGCACAATGAGAAGAAGGCAAGCCGACAGAGGCAGTGTGATGCTCCGGACAATGTTCTGCTGGGAAACCTTGGGTCCTGTTATTCATGTGGATGTTAATTTGACACGTAGCACTGACCTAAACATTGTTAAAGACCAAGTTCACCCCTTTATGACAACAGTATTTCCTGATGGCAGTGTCCTTTTTCAGCAGGATAATGTGTCTGGCTGCACCGCAAACAATGTTCAGGAATGGTTTGAGGAAAAATTACAAAGTTCGGTGTTGACTTGGCCTCCAAATTCCCCAGATGTCGATCCCATGGAGCATCTGTGGGATGTGTTGGAACAACAAGCCCGATCCATGGGGGCTCCACCTCCAACTTCCAGGACTTAAAGGATCTGCTGCTAACGTCTTGGTGCCAGATACCACAGGACACCTTCAGGGTCTGGTTGAGTCCATGCCTCCACGGGTCGGGATGTTTTGGTGGAACAAGGGGGAGCTACACAGTATTAGGCAGGTGGTTTTAATGTTGTGGCTGATTAGTGTATAACCAGCTAGAAAGGTAAATAACCAGTCAGACAAGTATATATCCAGCGAGATGGGTATTATATCCAGTGAGACGTGTATATATCCAGTGAGACGGGTATATAATTAAGCAGACAGGTATTCTCCTGATGAAGGCAGTAGATAAACATGCTGAACATGTCACATTATTAAACTTTCTCTGGTCTATTTACACGAAACCCGACAGTTTAATGATATTTCAGCCTGAGCTGCTGTGACACCGCTGCTTCCGCCAGGCAAACACACCCAGACAAACACACTGAGACAAACACTCGATAGCTGCAGCACCGCAGGCAGACGAGCGACGGATCAGACGGTGGGTCGTGCTCCCAGGGAGACCCCGAGTTCCCCGGCCGCACCGCCATGATGAGCTGAAGCCAATAAGCTCTGCCGCGCTGCTTGCGCTGCATCTGAATCGCAGGTGTCACTGACCTGCAGCGGCTTGACACGCCCCGAGCCGCGTCGGCGCCACGCCTCGAGACCTGGAATAAATGAGCGCGGGGTGGGACCCGACAGAGCGGGACCCGACGGAGCGGGAGGCGGGATCAGGGGACATGGTGGCCGCCTCTTCCATATGAATAACCTCTGTGGTCAGATCAGGAACCAGGCAACGGCAAACAACAATCAGCTGCTTGGGGTCCAAGTGTCCCACGGGGGAACCAGACCGAGGGCCGAAAACACCAACTTTAAATATTTTAAATAGAAATAGTCATTTTTTGTATACAGTGTCATCTTTCAATATTGTGCTGTTGCATTGTAATATAAGCAGTCATCGTGTCCCATAAACATTTCGTAGACACTTTATTTGGCATTTCATACAAAAGCTGTAGAAAAGATTTAATACAAATATTTCATACAAAAGCTGTGTAGCGCGCTGCTTTCATCAAACATGCAGCTTAAGGCAGCTTAGCTTCTGCAAATCATAAGAAGCTCGCAGCTTGGCAAGCTCGAGCCAACAAGTCGCTTTCCGAAAAAGGGTGGAAGACATAAGGATGAAAGAGAGAGAGAGAGGGACGTTTAAAATGAATAAAAGTAGAATCACATCAAATGAAAAGGAGAAGTCCAAAACCATTCAGCTATTTAATAAATAAATAAATCAATACCTTTCCTATTATTTTATTTTGCTTGGGTGCATATATTCCCGCACCAACACACACAACTGGTTGTCGATCTCCACCTGTGTTGGAAATTGGTGGATCACCTGTTCATTTATTGAATGATGATACACATCTCCCGAGCCCCAAGAGTGTGGGAGCCAATTTCCCAAAACAAACCACAATGAAGACGAAAGAGCATTCACAACAGGTCTGTGATACGATTACAGCAGAGCACAGACGGGGAGACATTTTATGAGGCCTATAAGGTCTCAAAGGCACGGTACAGGGGCAGGGCGGGCCCGTTAGCCCAGAAAGGGTGGAGCTGTCTATGGGAGCCCCGGACCCACTCCGCTTAAAATGCATGATTGTTGAAATGGTTGATAGTCACAAATACCATGTTTGATAAGATGACCATGCAGAATGCCACTAAAGTCCATATACGTAAAATAAAACATGAACTTAAAAGCTGATCGCACATTGCATTTGTTGCTCCTCCCGTTTGTGAATATTTCAGTTCCACCGCAAACGGACATCGAATGCACTCTGCTAATCATGCCAAAGGCTGTGTTCTTTCAGATGCTGCTCATGGAACAAGACACAGCTTCATTCAAACACGACAGGCAAGCCATTTGAACATTTCAATCAGCACTCGGCAACTTTTGGTATTTGGTGCCACAAAAGTTTCAAGAGTGCAAGTTGATTCGGTCATAAAACTCAGTCCGGTGTCCGAGAATAATTTACTCGACAAATTTGAACCTTATCGGTCACGATTCAATAACAGTCATATGTTACAAACGCAGCCACCATCCAAAAAGCATGTGCATGTGTGTATATATATGCATGTGGTGCATCGTGTGACCAATAAAGATTCTTCTTCTTCTTCTTCCATTTCCAACACCAGAAACTGCTCCTAAAGGGAAGCAGCCACTTACCGCTGCTGTGCTGGGAAGTGCAGATGCCTTCCATGTCAGTTGTTCCTGATTCTATTTTTTTCCCCCCTAGGTTTCTCACAGTATGACCAGAAGATATTTTTACTCCTCCGTGGGTTTCCACCTTAAGCACTAGGATTTCTCTGTCGCTGAATCCTCTGTGTTTCCTGCTGCCTGTTCTGGTTCACTAAACTAGCTGCACCTCATCATTTCATCAATGTTTCAACGGAAATGTTCACTGACTGAAAGGTGCTTTGGCCATCACTGAGAGCTAGTTGACTAGCAGCAGCACAGGCTAGTCCGGGGGTGACGTCCATGCCGGCTTCCGGGGATGGACGGAGCCAGTGGTTTGAAACTATAATGATGCTGCAAACGGTGACAAGAGTTGGACCCAGATTCAAACATGGAGACATTCTTCACTGCAAGGCACAAAACAACAAAGGTAGACAGAATTGGTACTTTGTTGGTGTTTTGTTGACTGATGCGGCAGTCAACAAAACACCAACAAAGTACCGATTCCGTATGAAGACAATGATAAAGAGGGTTGGTTTATATCCACAAAAGGGATAATAGGTGATGGGTAACAGCTGAGCACACACAGGAGGGAATGCTGAGGACTACTGGTGGCCAGGTGAGGAACAGCAGGTGGAGGGAGGTCACATGACAGAAAGAGCTGATCAGTTCCAATTGAGAGCCTGCTGGGGGGTATTTTTGATACAAAATAGAATGTATAACTAATATTCTAACATTTGTAGTACTAGTCTATATAATCACTGAGTAATCACTGCCTGGCTGTTAGCACAATGCCTTGTCTGTGTTTAGTGTTGTCAGAAGATGCAGGGTAATATGTGGGGCAATATAGTAACAAAGCACCCAGCGTAAAGTTTCCCCTTTACGCTGGGTGCTTGTTTCGTTCCATAAGGAAACGGAGTAGAATAGCCTTCATCTGAAATAAAACCACCCTGTTTTGGCATGCTGATTGCACCTGGGCTGGCACTGTCGGGCACGGACGCCCCATCACTGGCATCTATTAAAATTGTACATACCATCAGAGAGTGAGACAGGTGCCGAAATTGCGCCCCTATCGATCCATCTACGCGCCCCGCCTGGGGATAGCCCCCTAGGCGGCCGCCTATGTTGCATATAGGAAGAGCCGGTAGCAGCTTGGTGTGCAGGCAGTCGGGGAGGATGGTATTAGAAGCTAAACTGTAATACACGAACAGAACCCTGACATAGGTGCTGGGTGAGTCCAGTTGCTGTAGTATGTCATGGAGGCTAACAGCATCGTCCAGAGTGGTTGGCTCTGTAGGTAAACTGTAAAGGATCCAGAAGGGGGTATGTGATTGAATTGAGGAAGGACGGCATGAGTCTTTCGAAACACTTCATGACTACAGATGCCAGGGCAAGGGGTCTGTAGTCATTCAGGCATGTTGGTCTTTCCTTTTGTTGAACTGGGACGATGGTGGATGTTTTGAAACAAGGTGTCACACAGCATTCAGAGGTGGGCTGATTGAAAATGAATGAGGACACTGGCGAGAGCAGGTGCCTCAGTGTGGCTGGGGAGACACCATCAGGTTCTGGGACTTTCCTTGAATTCAGTTGTGTGAAAAGCTTATTAAGGTCCGTCTCTGTGAAGGTGAGAGAGAAGGAAGGGGCTAGGGGAGGGACAGTGGGCCATCAGTGTGTGTGATAAGGGTCCCCTCAAACCCAGTGTAAAAGGTGTTGATATCGGCCAGTACGGATGATGCGGGCATTGTAAGTCTTCTTGTCATTTGTGATTGTCCTGAGTGAGTTCCAGCAGCTAGGGTTGTCGGTGTGTGAATGATGTTTTAACCTGGCTTCCTATTCCACCTTGGCAGATATGATGGCTTTCTTGAGGTTCTTTCTTGTAGGCCTGAATGTATCCATGTCACCCTCCCTGTACAGTTGGTTTTTGTGGCGCCTGAGTCCTCTGGTTTGGAGAACCAGGTTTTGTGGTAATTGTCCCTTGTGATTGTTTTGGTTGGGAGGCAGACCTGCTGACAGAGGTTAACACATGAGCATTCAATGTCAGCAAATGCGTTGTAATTGTCCTCAGGGCCCCTCAATAACTCTATGCAGCACTAAGCATGCCAGTTGCTTCTGGAGTCCATCTCCTTACTGTAGTCCTAGCTGGTTTGGCCCTCTTCAGTCGCTGGCTGTACGTCAGGACCATCTGTATTATGCAGTGGTCTGAGTGTCCAAAGGGTGAACTGGGGATGGAGCGGTATGTATATTTTATGGTGGAGTAAAAGTGGTCCAGTGTACAGTATTACTGTATAGTGCATGTCACCAGCTGTTTGTAGCTCAGAAGTTCATGTGAGAGACTTCACTAGTTGAAATCTTCCGTGACAAGAACTATTGAGTTTGGCCGAGAGTTTTCCACGGAGGAAATTTGTTCAGCCAGCAAGAGTTGTGCTTCTCGGACGGAGGTTTGCGGGGGAATGTAAACACCCAGCTTGACAGATGAGAATTCTCTCGTGGAGTAGTACTGTTTGGTTTGCACTGGCTAAAAACTGATTCCAGGATACTGGAGCAGTGTTGGTCTACTTTTTACTGCATCCGTGCACCGGTTGTTATTGATGTGAAAACACATACCTCCTCCCTTTGATTTTCCAAATGCTGCTGTGTCCTGGTCAGCTCTGCCAAGTTGGTTATCAGGTGAATCCACAGCAGTGTTTTACAGCCAGGTTTCACAAACAAATTAAGGCAGAGTTCCTTTGAAAGTCTTGATTAGTCCATAAAAATAGATTGACTTCATCCATTTTATTGCAGAGAAAGTGTACATTCGACATGCAGATGGCCAGGAGTGGTGTGCGGTGTCCTCTTTTCCTCCACTTGCTTAGGGCAGCGGCTCGCCAACAACCATAGCTCCACACAGGGTGCTTGTGGACCACGCAGCCTTTCCAGTTTCCTCCGGAGAGTCTGCAGTCATGGACTTCCTCCCATCAACTCAAAAAAGTAGGAGAAGAAGCAGTTGGCATTAATTCCCTGACGTTTCAGAGTGTATTCCGATTGTAGCTGTAGCACATAATGAAGAAAAAATATATATAAATTACATGAAGAATCGGGCCTGCTCTGTGGCTGCCAACACGGAAGTCAGGCGCCATTCTGAAATTAATAAAAACTCCAGGTTATTATAATAATTAATGTGAAAAATGGAGATGGGGGATAAATAAGATAAAACTTTGTTGATACCCATGGAAAATATGGCCGTCACTGCAGCAAAAGAAAGTCATAAGAAGAAAATGGAAAAAAGAAAAAAAAAAGAAAAAAATATATATATAAATAAAGCAGGCTCAATGTGGGCAAATGGTCAAACTCTAAAGAAGGTAAGTCCAGGTAGTGACAGCAGTGTACAGTACAAATAATGTGCAATGGCATCACAACAGCATTACAGAAAGTGTCAATACATATTGACTTGGAATAGTTTTCCAAAGCACTGTCTATATTTATAGGAAGAGGGCGGAGAGAGAGAGAGAGAGAGAGAGAGAGAGAGAGAGAGAGATAGGGCTGAGGAGAGCAATAGGGTTTGAAGGGTTTTGGAGGACGCAGCTAAACCGGAGGACAAACAGAGTTAAACGATGCGAGCCATGGAGTTTGAGGGAGAGAAGCGTTCGTAGTGAAATGGGGAACGAGCAAACAGACTGAGAGAAAGAGGAAAACAATATCAGCTGCCGGGCGGCCCCACTGCTCCAGGGACTCGGGTTCTAATCTCCTCTTGAATGTCTGCGTGGAGCCCTGCCCAACGCCCCCATCTCACACCACCTCCAAACACATGCAGGTTTGGATGATGGAGGCTGATTTGCATGGGCGTGACATTGTGATGGACTGGTGTTCCCTGGTCTAAACCCCTAGGATTCCTGGGGAAAGACCAAGACCAAAGATCAAGACCTACTGAGATCGGGGAGTTTAGACCATGTCCTCTACTTCAGCTGGGGAGTGTTTAGACCAAGATGTCTAGTCGGACCAGTTCTCCAACTTTGACGAGGTGAGTTTGGAGCAGAACACCTAGTCAGACCATGACTACTCCTCAGATTTGAGGTTTTAGACCACTACTTTGACTCAGACTGGGGGAGTTAGACTACGACTTTGACTCAGACTGGGGGGTTTAAACCACGACTTTGACTCAGATTGGCGGGTTAAGACCAGGTCTCCTTCTCAGACTGGGGCTTTAGACCAGTTGTAGACCAGACTGTGGAAGGTTTAAACCAGGACATCTAGTTAGAACCAGGACTTCTACTTAGACTGGGGAGGGTTTAGACCAGGTATTCTACTCAAACTGGGTGGTTTACACCAGGACTTTTACTCAGACATGGAGGTCTACTGAGAGGGGGGCTTTAGACCGGGACTTCCCCTCAGACTGGGGAGGGTTTAGACCAGGTATTGTACACAAACTGGGGGATTAAAGGCAGGACTTGTCATCAGATCAGAACTCCTACTCACACTGGGGGTTTAAACCAGGACATTAGTTTGAAGGAACTTTGACAGGTATTCCAGCTGCTATTCCAGCGCCCTCCTCTCATCACTCCTCGTAATTACAAGGCCTGACTCCCCTAAAATACTGACATCCAGAAACAACAGAAGAGATCAATCATAAACACATCATGGACCCATAAACAAGGAAGACTAATGACTTCTAGGTGACGTATTAAAAGAGTAAAAAAAAAAGTCGTCAATAATGGATTTCCGACCATTCTTCTGGTTCATTATGTGTACGTATTTTTTTTAATCTCCTAAGACGTTGGTTTCCATGTGCCCGCAGCTCCTTTTAATAGAAACAGCAGTAAAATATAATGAACGAGACATGGTCTCGGACGTCTCAGACTCTTATTGATCACTAGAGGTCACAAAGGAAGGATTTTCACAGTTTAACTTTCTTATGAAGGCGTTGATAAATCCCTGAGTACTTATGGCTGGAAATGTTGGGAATCTGCATAGAATGGAATATATACGATAAACCAATGACCAAAACAGACCGTAAGTCTGTTCTGGTCATTGGTTTATCGTATAAATTATATTCTATGCAGACAGAAC
This sequence comes from Zeus faber, assembly GCF_960531495.2. NCBI lineage: Eukaryota > Metazoa > Chordata > Actinopteri > Zeiformes > Zeidae > Zeus > Zeus faber. Next base: position 3,997,824 of record NC_137195.1, read on the forward strand.
AACAAAGATTAACTGTAACAGATAATAACTAAAACAGATAGTAACTATAAATGACGTTGACTATAAGTAACTATATCAACTGTGACGTAACTATAACAACTATAGCGTGCATAGTTACTCCAGAGAGAACTAAAACAGGCAATAACTACAGCAGACTGTGACTATAATAGACAGCATCTGTAGCAAGTTAGATATAGGGAGTAACTACTACAGAAAGTAACTATGAGAGAAGAATAAATAATGTGGAGTAAAAAAGGTTTTGTAATAGGTGGAAAAAAAGAGAGCTGAGAGTGGATGGAATGGGGTATTAGTGAGGTATTTGGGGCGTTAGGGGGTTACCGAGGTGATTATCTCCCTTCTTTCCCCTCGTTGCTTTCATCTTGTGTTAAAGGGATCGAGCGAGCTGATGCAACGGCTCCAACGGGAGCGTCCACAGACGTCATGGCTCCTTATCTGAGGTTTAACAGAGAACCATCAGCGAGTGACGAAACGAGAGTTTATCTGAGCGAGACGAGACACCCAGAGATTCAACTACAAACCGACCTTTTGAACAGAAGAATAAAGTTCCTGCTCATTGTTTCTCCTCAGCAAACTGAGAATGAACGTGAATCAGTCCAACCTTCAGTTCGGCAGCTTGGTGTCGCTCTCTCCACAACATCTGGAGAGGTTGAGGGGTGTCTAGAGAGGTGGAGTAGCAACATCCCTGGAATTTAGAGGACCATCTAGGAGCTTCATGAGGAGCATGAAAGAGCATGACGGATCCCCCAAACAAGATCCTTGAACCATCACTTTGAGACGCTGCCATCAGGGTGAAGGTCCAAACCCTTGAAGATCAAGAGCTGCCTTTTGTGGTTTGAAGAGCACAGCGCAGACTGCCCACTATCGCTGGACCTCCTGTCTGGAGAAATAAAGTGATTTATTTTTTATTATTTTAGACAGTTCTTTGTGTTCCTCAGATAAGTAATTTGGGATTGTGAAAGGTTCTTCATTCCTACCTGAGTTATTGGATTCCCAGTGATGAAATGCGTTTGGAAAACTACCAAACCCGTCCAGGGTCCAACAGGGACTGGCTACTAGCTGATGAATATATTTTGCAGAATGATGATTTGGCCTGCACAAGAACAAGCAAACAAAGACACAATGCAGAATAAAGGATTCATTGAAGAACCATGATCTTAAAGTTTCTTTGTGGAATGAAATATGTACCTTTTTATGCGTCAGCCTGAGGGATCATTTCCATTCCCCCGTGTGAAGATATGCAGTGGTGTAGCGGAGCCAGAGATGGTACCAGATTCTGCAGAATGTCCTCCTCCGCTTTGGATTCAAAGCGGAGGGAATTGAGATCATTGGGCTGAGTAGACAAGTAGAAAGATAATTTCCTCACTCCTCCATGGTCTGGTCCACATGCGCCCAACGCACTCCTTAAAAAAAAAGACATTTATTAAAATACTAATAGACCTGAGCACACTCTAATACACTTCCACAAGACCTCAGACTCGCATCAACGCTCGCTGCTTTTTAAATAGTATATTTGCATATATATTTGCATAATTGCAAATATACAGTATTTATATATTTATATTTCTTCTACTATTAATTATACATTGTTCGTTTTTTTTTTTCTAGTTTAGTTTATTGTATTGTTTATGGTTAGGTAATTGTATACGGAAAAGGTTTCCTATCTTCTAGTACATTTAAGGTTTGTGTATATCGCCATTTTGTTTATTTCGAGGGTTATTTTATTGCTTTTCATAATTCTAGCTTTGCACTTATTGTCTTGTAAGTATTTTTTATTGTTTATTGTACATTCAGGCCGAAAAAGTTGGTATTTGCCGTTTCTATCCTCTTTACTGATTCCCAGTAAATTTGACTGTTTTAAATTGCACTTTGACCTCTTATCTATGTCTTTTGGTCCCCGCCCAGGATATGTTTAGGCTTTGTTACCATGGTAACAGATGTGTCTCTAGTTGGGATGGAGTTTAGAGTACATCTGTATCTTTATCTGTTTTTAGCTTTTGTTCATATGTCTTTATTCTTATTTGTTCTCATTAGAAAATGCCTTTTACATCTCATGTAAAGCACTTTCATTTGCCCTTGTGTATGAAAAATGCTGTAACAAATAAACCTTGAGCATTCTCTCTGCATCAGCATATTATATTTCATACAGTGAACACAAGTGGTACGGCTCATTTTGAGAGCTTGTTTGAAACACTTGAAAAATATATCATATCATTTTTGGGCGTTTTATCATCATTATTGTAGCCTATAGAGATCCGTTTGAGCCTGAAAGAGTGGATCTAGGACGGAGGGCGAGAATCCTCGGGGAGGGAGGAGGAAGTCTTATCTTTTATCCAGTTTTCTTCTTTTTCATCCTTTTCCTGCCTGGTTTCTGTTTTTTTCGTTCTGGGCGTCGGCGTTTCATCTGCGTCTCCGCGGTCACGCGCGTGGAAGCGTCTTTCCGCCTCCACCGCTTCCCCTGTGATCGCAGATGACTTTCCTCACAAGTCAGAAATCGGCGGGAGCTCGCGGATGATTAATGACGCTTCGGGGTTGGAGCGGCCATTTTGTCTGGAAATCAGAACGAGGACGCGGTCTCCAGCCGAACGGCGGCGTCCGTTTGTTTTCAATAGGTTTTTATTTGTCTTCTCTTAAAAAGTCCCAGGTGCAGAACCTCTGTCACCTCACTGATCCTCAGCCAGTTTAAAAATAGAAAACAGAACATTTACTCTACCTACACTCTACCTCTACCTCTACTCTAACTCCCTCTAATCTACCTCCCTCTGCTCTACCTCCCACTACTCTACCTCCCTCTACTCTACCTCTATTCTACCTCTATTCTACCTCTACCTCTACTCTACCTCCCACTACTCTACCTCTACTCTACCTCTACCTCTACTCTACCTCTACCTCCCTCTACTCTACCTCTATTCTACCTCCCTCTACTCTACCTCTATTCTACCTCTACCGCTACTCTACCTCTACTCTACCTCTACTCTACCTCCATATACCTCTACTCTACCTGTTCTCAATGGTACC
>NC_137195.1:4005859-4008359 GCF_960531495.2 Zeus faber
CATTTTGTTAAAAAAGTATATTCATACAAATATAATATATTCACATTTGATTATATGAGATAACATTTGTACCAAAATCAATCATCATCATCATCATCATCATCATCATCATCATCATCATCATCATCCATCTCTTGTTTCAGAACTGATCAATAATTCAGTATCTGGATTGATCAGGGTCAGATTGGATCCTGTTTGTACTGGAAACATTCTTTGGGAACAATTATTTTTAATGGCTTCATTGCTTTATAAACACTGAAGATTGTAAACACGTGGAGATGGAGAGTGGCAGCACGCGGCTGTCAATCAGAGAGGATTGTGGGTAATGATCAGTTTGTGTCGTGGTAAATAACCTCCTCATTTGATTACTGCTCCCGGACTTTAATGACTCCCTCACTCTTTTACCAAAGCTCCTCACACTGCTGCATTGTTTTATTGTCTTTTACTCCTAAGCTCGTCATCTCCTCCTGCCGAGCACCTCCTCGGCAGCTCCGGCTAATTGGCTTAAGTTCCTAAAGTGGATTTTCACACAATGATTCTCCAAGGGCATAAAATTAGGATGTATTAACTTGTAATAATGTACAAATAGTGTACAGTGTATATAAGATGAAATGAGATGGTCCTTCATCGATCCCCATGAGGAGATGAATAAAGCTCAGTGGGAACCGGACGTCCAGAGTGAAGCTTCCCACCCAAGCCCACAAACGGCTTAAAACGAAGTAAATAAGTCACGCATATAAAATAATGATTTTATGAACATTACTGTTGGATGTCACCATATCCACAATCAATAAATCTGTTTTAAAATAAGCCAATTGTGGGTATTTATTAATATAAAAATGTTGTCTCACTTCATAAACACTATATAATGGGGGGGGGGGGGGGGGTTTTCTCTTGTTTAGCTCGACTAGGAAACGTGAATAAAAAATGACGGGGCCGCACCGTGACAGTCCAGGAGTCAAATCATCAGTCGACTGAGATTCTTCCAGTCGAGCAGTGTTTTTGTTGTGTTCTGTTTTTCAGTCAGTGTTTATTACAGTAACAGGATAAAACAGAAACTTACAAAATGCACAGGGACAACATTTCAATGGGGAATTATAAACAAGGGGAAACATCAACATATTTTTTACGTGTGTGAATGGAGCCCGGCTCTCCGTGCCCCGTTGCCCCAAACAAAACAACTGACGACAGCGTGGGGGCGGGGCACGAGGAACGCTGCATGACTCGTCGACTCCTTAAGATTATTTTCTGCGCATAGCGCATGGAGAGGGGGCGATCGGGGAGAGAGTGACCGTTACGCACGGCTTCCTTCCATTCCCTTCCGTACGCACCGGTTTTGGTTCCATAAGTTGATGCGAAGTAAAAACAGTGTTCTGATGCGCCGCACCCCATCGCTGTTTCCAGACAGGCGCCAATCCCATTCCACCGACAAAATTCTGAGTCGGGTACGGCCCGAAAAAATAATCATGTAAAAACACACTATTTCCATTTGTTTTGTTTGGATAAAAGGGGAACGCAGAGCTCGCAGCTCTAGTCGCAGCTCGGCAGCTGGTGCGGAGGTGCCGCATCCAATCAAATGGGTGCCGGTCCCAATCTGGGAGGTCCTGGGAATAAGTTCCGGATGGATCCGGCACAAATCAAGCACCCGGCATGACTCTCTGCAAGAAGAGCGAAATATATGAAAATGTGTAACGGCAAATGTGCAGGAGTGGTTGTCCTGCGACGACGCTTCTAAACAAAATGAGACGTACGTTCTGCTCCAGCGCTGGACCGTCCTCAAACTGCAGCCGTGACTTCACATCACTTTCCAATCTCTTCTCCGCCACGTCACACTTTTTAACACGACATAATGGCACGGCACAAAAGCACTGAAAACATCGGGAACACGTGGAACTGTGCTTGCTTATTATGGCCTGCGAACGATTCGCTCATAGTGAACAAATCTTTTAAGTGACTTGGGAGTCTGGAGTCACTCCGGCAACAGAACGAATCTTGGACTGAGAAATGATCTGAATCGAAGCCCGAGGCAGACACGACCAAGACATCTGCCGCGAGTCGTATTGAATGGGACTGATTCCATCTTTGCATTCCACCGAAATAAATTATTTTGACACGATTTAAATGATCCTGGGGAGATTTCCATTCACAATTCAATGCGAGCGACGCCTCCTCCTCGGTGGTTCCGGACGTCCTCCCTCGCCCGCCGCGCGTCACACCCACGGAACCAAAACGAGCCCAGAGTCGAGGGCAATCTGAAATCAACTTACGTTCCGCTCTTTTTCACCGAGTGACAACTCGAGAACCGACTCCCCAAAAAAGAAAGGGTCGAACCTTCCACGGCTACGAATAGCCCTCGTTTTCGGAGTGAAACTTGTTTTTCTGAAGCTGCTGTTTCGTTCTGCTGTTGGACTACTTAGTGCAGCCGTGCAGTTTTGACCTTGCAACACTAGAGCACAAGAGAATGGGAACCATCCAATTCTTTTCTTCCATTGTTTTCCTT
>NC_137195.1:4013359-4053359 GCF_960531495.2 Zeus faber
AATCCTGGAATCCTGGAATCATGGAATCATGGAATCCTGGAATCATTGAAAAATTGAATCATTGAATAATGGAATCCTGGAATCATTGAATCCTGGAATAATGGAATACTGGAATCATTAAACCATGGAATCCTGGAATAATGGAATAATGGAATCCTGGAATCATAGAAAAATGGAATCATTGAATAATGGAATCCTGGAATCATTGAATCCTGGAATCCTGGAATCCTGGAATCCTGGAATCCTGGAATCATGGAATCATGGAATCCTGGAATCATTGAAAAATTGAATCATTGAATAATGGAATCCTGGAATCATTGAATCCTGGAATACTGGAATACTGGAATCATGGGATCATGGAAGGCTGGGGGTGGGGCTTGAGGTCCCGACGTCGGTGTTTTCAAGAATCTCGTCTCACTTCCTCCACCGATACACGGAAAACAGAGTTGAGAGAGACCTCCACCCTGGAAGGCCTTTTCCAAGGTTGTTATATTTATATTCACAGTCGTCAAAACGTACTTTACACTTTCAGAAATATCAGAACGTGTGGAGGCCGGACGATCCCAGAAGAGCTCACGAGCGACACACGAGGAGCCCAACGCACGAGGCAAGAAGAGCTAAAAGAAACCAACAAACAAAAACCAACAAACAAAAACCAACAAACAAAAACCAACAAACAAAAACCAACAACCAAAAACCAACAAACAAAAACCAACAAACAAAAACCAAAAACCAAAAACCAACAAACAAAAACCAACAACCAAAAACCAACTAACAAAAACCAAAAACCAAAAACCAACAAACAAAAACCAACAACCAAAAACCAACAAACAAAAACCAACAACCAAAAACCAACAACCAAAAACCAACAACCAAAAACCAACAAACAAAAACCAACAACCAAAAACCAACAACCAAAAACCAACTAACAAAAACCAACAAACAAAAACCAACTAACAAAAACCAACAAACAAAAACCAACAACCAAAAACCAACAACCAAAAACCAACAAACAAAAACCAACAAACAAAAACCAAAAACCAAAAACCAACAAACAAAAACCAACAAACAAAAACCAACAAACAAAAACCAACAAACAAAAACCAAAAACCAAAAACCAACAAACAAAAACCAACAAACAAAAACCAAAAACCAAAAACCAACAAACAAAAACCAACAAACAAAAACCAACAAACAAAAACCAAAAACCAAAAACCAAAAACCAAAAACCAACAAACAAAAACCAACAAACAAAAACCAAAAACCAAAAACCAACAAACAAAAACCAACAAACAAAAACCAACAAACAAAAACCAACAAACAAAAACCAACAAACAAAAACCAACAAACAAAAACCAAAAACCAAAAACCAACAAACAAAAACCAACAAACAAAAACCAAAAACCAAAAACCAACAAACAAAAACCAACAAACAAAAACCAACAAACAAAAACCAAAAACCAAAAACCAACAAACAAAAACCAAAAACCAAAAACCAAAAACCAAAAACCAAAAACCAAAAACCAAAAAAACCAAAAACCAAAAACCAACAAACAAAAACCAACAAACAAAAACCAACAAACAAAAACCAAAAACCAACAAACAAAAACCAACAAACAAAAACCAAAAACCAAAAACCAAAAACCAACAAACAAAAACCAACAAACAAAAACCAAAAACCAAAAACCAAAAACCAACAAACAAAAACCAACAAACAAAAACCAAAAACCAAAAACTAAAAACCAAAAACCAAAAACCAACAAACAAAAACCAAAAACCAACAAACAAAAACCAACAAACAAAAACTAAAAACCAAAAACCAAAAACCAACAAACAAAAACCAAAACCCAAAAACACATCTAAATATAGAATACCTGGTGAATACCTTCAGTCCATGTGTGTGTGTGTGTGTGTGTGTGTGTGTGTGTGTGTGTGTGTGTGTGTGTGTGTGTGTGTGTGTGTGTGTGTGTGTAAGCCAGCATCGGCTCGTCCAGCTCCTTCAAAGCCGTCGGTCCCTGCAGATCATTTGCAGCCGGGTCGCAGACAAATGCCTCCGCCCGCCTCCACCCGCCTCCACCCGCCTCCACCCGAATATTCATGACGGACGTGTGCAGCAACAATTAGCGTGAGCTTTCATCGGGTTTTGGGGCTAAGTCGCTCGACTCACGAGCAATTTAGCGTTTAGCCTACCACCACCTTCCACTCTACCTCCCTACACCTCTACACCACCTACCTCTGCCCCTACCACATCTACTCCACCTACCTCTGCCCCTACTACCTCTACTCCAGCTACCTCTGCCCCTACTACCTCTACTCCAGCTACCTCTGCCCCTACTACCTCTACTCCACCTACCACTGCCCCTACCACCTCTACTCCAGCTACCTCTGCCCCTACCACCTCTACTCCACCTACCACTGCCCCTACCACCTCTACTCCAGCTACCTCTGCCCCTACCACATCTACTCCACCTACCTCTGCCCCTACCACCTCTACTCCAGCTACCTCTGCCCCTACCACCTCTACTCCAGCTACCTCTGCCCTTACTACCTCTACTCCACCTACCACTGCCCCTACCACCTCTACTCCAGCTACCTCTGCCCCTACCACCTCTACTCCAGCTACCTCTGCCCCTACTACCTCTACTCCACCTACCTCTGCCCCTACTACCTCTACTCCACCTACCACTGCCCCTACCACCTCTACTCCAGCTACCTCTGCCCCTACTACCTCTACTCCAGCTACCTCTGTCCCTACTACCTCTACTCCACCTACCTCTACCCCTACCACCTCTACTACACCTACCTCTGCCCTTACCACCTCTACTCCAGCTACCTCTGCCCCTACCACCTCTACTCCACCTACCACTGCCCCTACCACCTCTACTCCAGCTACCTCTGCCCCTACCACATCTACTCCACCTACCTCTGCCCCTACCACCTCTACTCCAGCTACCTCTGCCCCTACTACCTCTACTCCACCTACCTCTGCCCCTACTACCTCTACTCCACCTACCACTGCCCCTACCACCTCTACTCCAGCTACCTCTGCCCCTACTACCTCTACTCCAGCTACCTCTGTCCCTACTACCTCTACTCCACCTACCTCTACCCCTACCACCTCTACTACACCTACCTCTGCCCTTACCACCTCTACTCCAGCTACCTCTGCCCCTACCACCTCTACTCCAGCTACCTCTGTCCCTATTACCTCTACTCCACCTACCTCTACCCCTACCACCTCTACTACACCTACCTCTGCCCTTACCACCTCTACTCCAGCTACCTCTGCCCCTACCACCTATACTCCACCTACTTCTGCCCCTACTACCTCTACTCCACCTACTTCTGCCCCTACTACCTCTACTCCACCTACCTCTGCCCCTACTACCTCTACTCCACCTACCTCTGCCCCTACCACCTCTACTCCACCTACCTCTGCCCCTACCACCTATACTCCACCTACCACTGCCCCTACCACCTCTACTCCACCTACCTCTGCCCCTACCACCTATACTCCACCTACTTCTGCCCCTACTACCTCTACTCCACCTACTTCTGCCCCTACTACCTCTACTCCACCTACCTCTGCCCCTACCACCTCTACTCCACCTATAGAGATGTAATATGTTCATATGGGAAGAAGGAATTAGGAGGTGTTGACTATGACCAGCACGAGGAGCTGTTCAACAGATCACACCGCTACCAATAAAAAACCACTCCACCCACACAAACACCACTTAACCTCCACCCACTGCCGTGCTCCGCAGAAGAAATGCAGATGAAGCCTGTTCCCGTGTGAGGAACTGGTTATTTTACAGGTGTCTCTGCCGATAGAAGGAACTCCGCTTTGGCGAACAAGGAAAAAGTTGACGTAGCGCGCACGCGACAGCCATAAAAGGCTTTTTTATTGGGTGACAGGCGACAGCTTTAATTGCCGGCTCCCGGCTCCCGGCTGCCTGAGCGCCGCAGGACGCTGTGGGTTTGTGTTAATGCCGGTTGAGCTGCAGGAATCAAGGGGAGCACTCGTCACCCAGACAATAAACAGACGTGAGCTCAATAAGTTCTCTTTGTCTTTGCTTCACTCCGGGAAGCCGCCGTCCTCTGTTCTGCCGAAAAACAAGACAGCTCTGCGCCCGTGTTGTCACTAAAAGACAAAAATAAATGAATAAACAAATAAATAATTAAATAAAGAAATCAATAAAAGACGAATTGAAATAAGATATGTACATCCCAACCGGAGGGGAGAGGAATAGACGTTTAAATCCCTCTGCGTGTGGATGACAAATTGGAGGGACTGCACGTGGAGTGTGATTTATTTGTGTGGATATTACAATGTGAACATTCCACATATGAATCCACCGGGTTTCTGGTTTCAGAGGGTTTCTATTCCTCCCAGACCCCGTTACAACTTCCTCGTGTCAGCGGGAGTTGGATGGAGGCATTTCTGTGAAGTTGGAACGTTGCTTCCATGTGTCCATGGGAAACATGTGACGCCAGATGAAGCCGGTTCCATTTGTACCAGGGAGCACTTTACCTCCACAGAACTGCATGCTGGGATACGTTTCACCACGACGCAATTGCAAACCCGGAGCTGCTTTCGGCAAGCCCTGTTTTTCCGAGCTTCAAACCAGGTTCCATTTAGCTTCAGGAGACTTCCTGTAATTAACTGATTTAGTTTGGGTTCATTTATATGCGCGTCAACGTCAGCCTGGGTTTCACGGACCTTCTGAGCGTGATATGTCTGACGTCAGTGCGGCAGCAGACAGCCTGGAGAGATACATTACAGCCTTAGATATTTCTCTATATTTATTCACTCTCCCACAATTGGGCCTAAATATGAATTATTTACCTGATGAATCTTTGAGACCACTCATTGATTGTGGGGGAACAGGGGACGAATGGAGCAAATCCATCAAACCCAAATATATTGCAAGCATAAACATCACATGGAGCGTGGAAAAGCAGATACTGACATGGAACATCTCAGGCACGCTGGGATACGGGGGACACTGGAAACTTCTGTCCCCCCCACTTTGAGGTATTAAGGTAATAGAAGGTTGGGGACAGTGGCGTCGTGGAGGGTAGGGGTCCGGGGCTTCAGCTCCCAATGTTTTATGAACAGTCCCCGATCTAAAACAGCCCCGCAGCAGTTATTTTAGATTTAGGTGATTTTATTTTACTCCGTTTCCTTATATAATGAAACAAGCACTTGGGTGATGGAGACACCTTCTCACTTACCAGCCCCCGCCCCTGGGCGTGTTCCCCCCATTACATGGTACGAGGTACATGGTCCGGCTCCCGTGAAACCTCTGCAGCCCAACATGTCAATATCCATACAACATGGAACAAGGAACATGGAACATGGAACATGGAATACATGGACATGGACATGGACATGTATGGACACACACACACACACACACACACACACACACACACACACACACACACACACACACACACACACACACACACACACACACACACACACACACACACTCCTCCCAAATGAATCAGTTGAACACTTGTGACCACCAAAAGGATTTCTAACTGGAGAGATTCTGTTCTAATTTGAGATGTGATTATCACATATGAAGGGAACTAAACATTAAATGCCCCCGTCCACACAGCACTGCGTCACAGCGCAGATCAGTATCTACTTAATGGCTGCAGTTATGATTTAATAACCATGAGGCGGCCGGGGACAAAGCAAGGGCAGCTTTTCATGACGCCCAGCTTAATGGAATTCACTCACAAAGGCGTTGACTCGTCGTCTGCAGAGGAAGTTATCTTCTCCAACGACGTCTTCCCTCGGCAGCCGCACCCCAGCGCTCAATAAAAGAGCACCAGGGCTGCATGCCATCCTCACGTTTAAATCCTCTTTCCAATTAAAAAAACATGAAACACAACAAACCGCATACAGCATGCTACACATCTACACAAGATACTGCACGTCGCCCTGCAAGCAGATGGAGGAACAGCAACTGGGAGGAATCACTATTGTTGGTAGAAACACCATCTTACCCAGCGCTGTCCTGCAGACGACAAACTGAAGCACCGCTGTTGTATGTGAGACCTGCTTCTGCACATGGACGTCGTGTGAGACCTGCTTCTGCACATGTCCGTGGGCATATTGGGGAGACACCAGAGGACAGACGTCCAGGCCGCTTCATCCATCAGGGTGAAAGTGATTTTTATCGGATGACGACTTTAATAGACAGCATCTGATTGATTGGTGGAGCGCTGTGGCAGTTGGAGGAGTACACCACCCGTTTTCAGCTGATTGTGTCAGGGAAGGTGAAATGCCGAATGAGGGCATGGAGTACTAAGCCAGGGAAGCTGAACCTCCAAATAAATATCTATGCTTCAAAGGTGGAACTCAAAAACAGGGCGTGGAGCAGGTCACCGCCAAGGTGAAGCTTCCCTCCGATGCGCTATGACAGTTAATCCTGGTGGTTTATGATGTCATTTTCTATTTTCTGGTCACGTACCGGTGTCTGATAGCGCTCATTTGCTGGAAAAGCTCAAACAAACGTGAATTTCATCCTCAAATCACACTGTTTAAAACGGAATCAAAATTTTCCATTTACCTCAAGGAGACTCCCTCAGGGGCGTCGTCCTGCCAACCGCTCAAGCTGCCTCGTCCCGTTCTCAGATCAGATTTTGGTAACCTTCACCGCAAGGTCACCTTCGTCAAAAAGCAACTTGTTCCGTTATGGCATTACCTACTGAGGAAAACAACTTGTTCCAGTAAATTCCAGATGATTTGAAAACCTCCACCACGTGGAGGTTTGCGCATGCGTTGACGAAAAACCAATTCATCTGGACGGATCCAAAGCTGACCTTTCATCTCTGGCCAATCCCGTTAGCCGCTGTAGAAATAAGCCCCGCCCCCTCCCTGGTGGGTGGGTTGCATAAACAGACACACCGTCAACACACCCTCAACACAGCGTCAACACAGCGTCAAAACAGCATCAACACACTGTCAACACACCCTCAACACCCCCTCAACACACCAGCAACACACCCTCAACACACCGTCAACACACCGTCAACACACCGTCAACACACCGGCAACACACCCTCAACACACCCTCAACACACCGTCAACACACCGTCAACACACCATCAACACAGCGGAAACACACCCTCAAACACACCCTCAACGCAGTGTCAACACACCGGCAACACACCCTCAACACAACGGCAACACACCCTCAACACACCCTCAACACACCGTCAACACACCATCAACACACCGTCAACACACCATCAACACACCATCAACACAGCGGCAACACTCCCTCAACGCAGTGTCAACACACCGGCAACACACCCTCAACACACCGTCAACACACCGGCAACACACCCTCAACACACCGTCAACAAACCGTCAACACACCGTCAACACACCATCAACACAGCGGCAACACACCCTCAAACACACCCTCAACGCAGTGTCAACACACCGGCAACACACCCTCAACACACCCTCAACACACCCTCAACACACCGGCAACACACCGGCAACACACCGGCAACACACCATCAACACACCATCAACACAGCAGCAACACAACCTCAACGCACCCTCAACGCACCGTCAACACACCGGCAACACACCCTCAACACACCGGCAACACACCCTCAACACACCGGCAACACACCCTCAACACACCGGCAACACACCCTCAACACACCGGCAACACACCCTCAACACACCAGCAACACACCCTCAACACACCGGCAACACACCGGCAACACACCCTCAACACACCGTCAACACACCGTCAACACACCATCAACACACCATCAACACAGCGGCAACACACCCTCAACGCAATGTCAACACACCGGCAACACACCCTCAACACACCGTCAACACACCCTCAACACACCGTCAACACACGATCAACACAGCGGCAACACACCCTCAAACACACCCTCAACGCAGTGTCAACACACCGGCAACACACCCTCAACACACCCTCAACACACCGGCAACACACCGGCAACACACCCTCAACACACCCTCAACACACCGTCAGCACACCGTCAACACACCCTCAACACAGCGTCAACACAGCGTCAAAACAGCATCAACACACTGTCAACACACCCTCAACACCCCCTCAACACACCAGCAACACACCCTCAACACACCGTCAACACACCGTCAACACACCGTCAACACACCGGCAACACACCCTCAACACACCCTCAACACACCGTCAACACACCGTCAACACACCATCAACACAGCGGAAACACACCCTCAAACACACCCTCAACGCAGTGTCAACACACCGGCAACACACCCTCAACACAACGGCAACACACCCTCAACACACCCTCAACACACCGTCAACACACCATCAACACACCGTCAACACACCATCAACACACCATCAACACAGCGGCAACACACCCTCAACGCAGTGTCAACACACCGGCAACACACCCTCAACACACCGTCAACACACCGGCAACACACCCTCAACACACCGTCAACACACCGTCAACACACCGTCAACACACCATCAACACAGCGGCAACACACCCTCAAACACACCCTCAACGCAGTGTCAACACACCGGCAACACACCCTCAACACACCCTCAACACACCCTCAACACACCGGCAACACACCGGCAACACACCGGCAACACACCATCAACACACCATCAACACAGCAGCAACACAACCTCAACGCAACCTCAACGCACCGTCAACACACCGGCAACACACCCTCAACACACCGGCAACACACCCTCAACACACCGGCAACACACCCTCAACACACCGGCAACACACCCTCAACACACCGGCAACACACCCTCAACACACCGGCAACACACCCTCAACACACCAGCAACACACCCTCAACACACCGGCAACACACCCTCAACACACCGTCAACACACCGTCAACACACCATCAACACACCATCAACACAGCGGCAACACACCCTCAACGCAATGTCAACACACCGGCAACACACCCTCAACACACCGTCAACACAGCCTCAACACACCGTCAACACACCATCAACACAGCGGCAACACACCCTCAAACACACCCTCGACGCAGTGTCAACACACCGGCAACACACCCTCAACACACCCTCAACACACCGGCAACACACCGGCAACACACCCTCAACACACCGTCATCACACCGTCAACACACCATCAACACACCATCAACACAGCGGCAACACACCCTCAACGCAATGTCAACACACCGGCAACACACCCTCAACACACCGTCAACACACCCTCAACACACCGTCAACACACCATCAACACAGCGGCAACACACCCTCAAACACACCCTCAACGCAGTGTCAACACACCGGCAACACACCCTCAACACACCCTCAACACACCGGCAACACACCGGCAACACACTCTCAACACACCCTCAACACACCCTCAACACACCCTCAACACACCGTCAGCACACCGTCAACACACCATCAACACAGCAGCAACACACCCTCAACGCACCATCAACACAGCGGCAACACACCCTCAAACACACCCTCAACGCAGTGTCAACACACCGGCAACACACCCTCAACACACCCTCAACACACCCTCAACACACCGGCAACACACCGGCAACACACCATCAACACACCATCAACACAGCAGCAACACAACCTCAACGCACCCTCAACGCACCGTCAACACACCGGCAACACACCCTCAACACACCGGCAAAACACCCTCAACACACCGGCAACACACCCTCAACACACCGGCAACACACCCTCAACACACCGGCAACACACCCTCAACACACCAGCAACACACCCTCAACACACCGGCAACACACCGGCAACACACCCTCAACACACCGTCAACACACCGTCAACACACCATCAACACACCATCAACACAGCGGCAACACACCCTCAACGCAATGTCAACACACCGGCAACACACCCTCAACACACCCTCAACACACCCTCAACACACCGTCAACACACCATCAACACAGCGGCAACACACCCTCAAACACACCCTCAACGCAGTGTCAACACACCGGCAACACACCCTCAACACACCCTCAACACACCGGCAACACACCGGCAACACACCCTCAACACACCCTCAACACACCCTCAACACACCGTCAGCACACCGTCAACACACCATCAACACAGCAGCAACACACCCTCAACGCACCCTCAACGCACCATCAACACAGCAGCAACACACCCTCAACGCACCCTCAACGCACCGTCAACACATCCTCAACACACCCTCAACACACCGGCAACACACCCTCAACACACCGGCAACACACCCTCAACACACCGGCAACACACCCTCAACACACCGGCAACACACCGTCAACACACCGGCAACACAACGTCAACACACCCTCAACACACCCTCAACACACCGTCAACACACCCTCAACACACCCTCAACACACCATCAACACACCCTCAACACACCCTCAACACACCCTCAACACACCGGCAAC
The DNA here is from genome assembly GCF_960531495.2 of Zeus faber. NCBI lineage: Eukaryota > Metazoa > Chordata > Actinopteri > Zeiformes > Zeidae > Zeus > Zeus faber. Next base: position 4,023,857 of record NC_137195.1, read on the forward strand.
ACACCATCAACACACCCTCAACACACCATCAACAGACCCTCAACACACCCTCAACACACCCTCAACACACCCTCAACACACCGTCAACACACCGTCAACACACCATCAACACACTCTCAACACACCGTCAACACACCCTCAACACACCGTCAACACACCCTCAACACACCGTCAACACACCCTCAACACACCGTCAACACACCGTCAACACACCGTCAACACACCCTCAACACACCCTCAACACACCGTCAACACACCGTCACACACCCTCAACACACCCTCAACACACCGTCAACACACCGTCAACACACCCTCAACACACCGTCAACACACCGTCAACACACCGTCAACACACCGTCAACACACCCTCAACACACCCTCAACACACCCTCAACACACCCTCAACACACCGTCAACACACCCTCAACACACCATCAACACACCCTCAACACACCGTCAACACACCCTCAACACACCGTCAACACACCCTCAACACACCGTCAACACACCGTCAACACACCGTCAACACACCCTCAACACACCCTCAACACACCGTCAACACACCCTCAACACACCATCAACACACCCTCAACACACCATCAACACACCCTCAACACACCATCAACACACCCTCAACACACCGTCAACACACCCTCAACACACCCTCAACACACCGTCAACACACCCTCAACACACCATCAACACACCCTCAACACACCATCAACACACCCTCAACACACCATCAACACACCCTCAACACACCGGCAACACACCGGCAGCGGAGACGGAGCCCCAGGCTGTAATGTTTTTTTGGGGATATTTAAGTTCTGACCCAAAGCCGACAGTAAATATCTGTTAAATATGGAGAGGGGACGTGCAACACCACAAACTGTTTTATTTATTTAGTTTTAAAATAACATTATATTCATGTGAGTGTATTAACTGGACTTGTTTAATTTTGAATTTAATGTTTAAGTAAAAATGGCCGACTCTTCAATAAAGACATTTTGTTAATCGACACCTTGATGATGTCATTCCTTAAATCAACTGTTTTAAGCTCAATAAACACAGACAATATTTGACCAGAAAATCATCCATTTGTCTGGGAAACTGAAATCTTCCAAGACACCGTTCGCACCACGGAAAATACTTTTTTGTACTTTGTTTTTGTGGTGAGGTGTCTTGGAGGGTGTGGCGTCCCAAGGCAACCCCATCATATAAGATAATTACTAAGAGACGGTGCCAGGGGTCCCGAGAGAGAGAGCACATCACCAGGGGTCCTGGTGAGAAGGGAGGTGAAATGTCACCTGTGACCTATGTGGGGGAACCAAATGGTAAATGTTGTCAACTCAACAACTGAGCAGTGAAATTGCAAAACTCGTTAAAAAAAACCCACGTTAAGTTACTCGTTACACAAAACAAAGTATTCAGAGTACTCGTTGCTTTGGAACCTGTCACCCCCAACACTGTCTCAGAGGCAGAGAGGTGCTGGAATTAAGGCCCTGAGGACCGTGCCACCACCCAGGGGGCGGGGCTTATCGTGCTGCCGTTTTAGTGCATCACCGCTCATGGCTTAAACGAGGTATCTCCAGGACGCAGTAGACGTTGTGCCTCCGCTTCAAGTCCACCTCACAACACACAGCGCGGCTCGGTTTCCACTCTTGCACCGAGCAGAACTTCCTGCTTCGCCGCGTCGGGAGCGCCGCGTCCGGCCTGCGGCGGCCTCCGCCGTGAACGCCGTGAACGCCGAAAAGCACCGAGAGCCGGAGACTTAGATAGAGCTGGAGAAGCGGAACAAACAGACTCCAGTTCTCTTTGTGTCGCTTTCACCGCAGGAAGTCGCGGCTCGTCTTCCTGCGCCGATGGAAAAGCGCTTTCCTCCGTTGTTCAGACGCTGCTTTGTGTTTCTTTTTTTCTTTTTTTTTTTGCATTGAAGAACATTTATTTCACCCCGTTGTTATTTTTTCAAAAAAATGTTTTTTTCGCAGTCGTGACAAATAAAACATGGGAAAGAAGAGAATGAGTCACAGAGCGGAGGAAAATCACAGCGATTGTGTTGGAAAAGCTCCCGACATGTTCCGGGCTGACGTGAGGGTAATGGCTACACTGAGACTGTAAACTGATTGTTGTGTGAATGTGAATGTGTAGTAAGTGTAGTGTAGTAAGTATGTGAACAAAAACGGGAAACACCACATCGTCATGAAGCCGCGCCACTTCCTTTTCAGCGCGTTGTCATGACGACACAGCAGAGAAACTTCCACCAGCGTAGCATGCGTACTATGGTTTTGGACACGGTAAAAACATTTCCTTACTAACCTGCCTGACTGAATAGTACTGTATGCTAGTTTCCCATTTGTGATGCAGCACATTTGTGAGTCCTAAAGTCAAGAAACGAGTCCTAAAAATCCTTCATGTACCGGCACCCTCCCATCATTCTGACGTAGCGTTGACTCAAAATGAACGTCATCGAAATGGCGCCGGTTGCCCCCCTGCGCATTAACACAATGCTATCATATCTCATTCAACCTATTGATGATTTCATTCATCTCAAACAATATTCCATCCAATTATAATAAGACCTTCTGAAATAAATGTAACATTGATTTACCATACATTGTCTATCGTCACGGTGAGATTCATTGAATTCATTTCTTGTGAAGCTTGTTGTGACTGGTTGTCGAGAGGTTCTGTGTTCAAATGAACTTAGTGACCGACCACATCAAGGTCTTACGGCCTTGATGGTCCTCTGTGACGTGAATGGAGCTGGTCACCAACATCAGTCAATCTGCCCAGCTCAGTGTCATTGTGTTGATGTGTCATTGTGTTGAAGTGTCATTGTGTTGATGTGTCATTGTGTTGATGTGTCATTGTGTTGATGTGTTATTGTGTTGATGTGTTATTGTGTTGATGTGTCATTGTGTTGATGTGTCAATGTGTTGATGTGTCATTGTGTTGATGTGTCATTGTGTTGATGTGTGATTGTGTTGATGTGTTATTGTGTTGATGTGTCATTGTGTTGATATGTTATTGTGTTGATGTGTCATTGTGTTGATGTGTCAATGTGTTGATGTGTCATTGTGTTGATGTGTCATTGTGTTGATGTGTTATTGTGTTGATGTGTCATTGTGTTGATGTGTTATTGTGTTGATGTGTCATTGTGTTGATGTGTCATTGTGTTGATGTGTCATTGTGTTGATGTGTTATTGTGTTGATGTGTCATTGTGTTGGTGTGTAATTGAGTTGATGTGTCATTGTGTTGGTGTGTTATTGTGTTGATGTGTCATTGTGTTGATGTGTCATTGTGTTGATATGTTATTGTGTTGATGTTTCATTGTGTTGATATGTTATTGTGTTGATGTGTCATTGTGTTGATATGTTATTGTGTTGAAGTGTCATTGTGTTGATGTGTCATTGTGTTGGTGTGTTATTGTGTTGATGTGTCATTGTGTTGAAGTGTCATTGTGTTGATGTGTCATTGTGTTGATGTGTTATTGTGTTGATGTGTCATTGTGTTGATGTGTTATTGTGTTGATGTGTCATTGTGTTGATGTGTCATTGTGTTGATGTGTTATTGTGTTGATGTGTCATTGTGTTGATGTGTCATTGTGTTGAAGTGTCATTGTGTTGAAGTGTCATTGTGTTGATGTGTCATTGTGTTGATGCGTCATTGTGTTGATGTGTTATTATGTTGATGTGTCATTGTGTTGAAGTGTCATTGTGTTGATGTGTCATTGTGTTGATGTGTCATTGTGTTGATGTGTCAATGTGTTGATGTGTCATTGTGTTGATATGTCATTGTGTTGATGTGTCATTGTGTTGATATGTTATTGTGTTGATATGTTATTGTGTTGATGTGTCATTGTGTTGATATGTTATTGTGTTGATGTGTCATGATGTGTCATTGTGTTGATGTGTCATTGTGTTGATGTGTTATTGTGTTGATATGTTATTGTGTTGATGTGTTATTGTGTTGATGTGTCATGATGTGTCATTGTGTTGATGTGTCATTGTGTTGATATGTCATTGTGTTGATGTGTGATTGTGTTGATATGTCATTGTGTTGATGGGTCATTGTGTTGATGGGTCATTGTGTTGATGTGTTATTGTGTTGATATGTCATTGTGTTGATGTGTCATTGTGTTGATGTGTTATTGTGTTGATATGTTATTGTGTTGATATGTCATTGTGTTGATGGGTCATTGTGTTGATGGGTCATTGTGTTGATGGGTCATTGTGTTGATGGGTCATTGTGTTGATGTGATGACGGCACTGCTGCCTGTTGTGTTGATGACAGAGCAGAAACGAACCACAACTGGTGGAAAAAGGCACATTCTGGGGGTTGGGTAGAAGGGGACGGACAGTAAACAGCCTCACTTCCTGTTGGACAGAACTAAGAGGTGCAGAGGCACTTTGTTGGGGGGGCTGTGGTATTATTCAGCTCTCTGCCGCCGTCTCATCAGCAGCCAGAAGCCACCGCCTTGCTTGGCAGAAAGGTATTACGCCGGTCGGGGGGAATGTTGATTGCACGCACGCGCTTTGTTGTCCGGTGACAAAGTCTCTCCGGTGAGAGACGGCGGCAAAACACGAGGAGATTAAATATGAGAAGACGGCGGCGGAACCGCCCGAGCCCGAGCGACTCCTCACGCGGCACGGAAAAGGCTTCTCGAGGACCTTTGTACGATCAGAGTCAAGGTCGGAACCGTGAGCGAGAGAGAGGGCGGCGAGCCGAGGACCGTCGCCCGCATCCTCCCACATCCTCCCACATGGCGGGGGCGGCCACGGACAACAACCATCACAAACAAACACGATAAACAAACTGTTTGTGAATGCGTGAGCTTTTACCAGTAGCTCCAGGGAAAAGGAAAATAAATATATATAGGATGTGATATAAAGGAAAATAATGAACACGGGGAGGAGTGTGTGAACCAACGTCAACCTTGGACGCCATGATGAGGGGAAGACATTTTTACGTAAGCAGTGAAATAAAGAAATAAGGAGCGAATACCGGCGTAAGGGACATGAGACATGGGAGGTTTGGGAGGCTCTCGGGCGGTTTCCTGCTGTTGCCGGGCAGCATCGTGCCTCGCACTGAAAAGTTTGGCTCTTTTTGGAGATTTGGCTCTTTACGAGGCAGAACTCTATCACGCTCAACTCACGCATCTCAGCTCAGCCTGTGTGTCAGCTGTGGTTAGCGAGTCGCCAACAAGCGACTCTTTTCCTGCCGCAGTGACTCACGACTTTTCACAGATTTGTCGTCTGGTTGGTGAGTTCTCTCACAGAATGGCTGGTGAGTCTTGCATCAGGACAAGCGCCGCCTGCCGCGAGTCTTGCTCTGTTGAAGTGATCCTCTGTGAACGGCATGTGAGACCGCTTTTTCAAAGGCGTCCTTTTCAATTCTGGGATGTAAATCAGTTTCTTCAAAACGATGAACATCAGATTTGTATGACAATTTCTTTTTTTTTTTTTAAGGAATAACTGCAGAATTTTGCTTTTATACGTCAATACATGGAAGTCACTGCCACACAACTTATTCCAGCACCAAAAGTTTAACATTTCAAGCTTGGCAAAAATAATAATAAAAAAATAATGCATGATTATAAAAAAAAAGAGGAAAAAATGAATAAATTAATACAAATAAATAATGCATGATTCAAAAGAAAAACGATAAAATGAACTAAAAAATTGACAAATAAAAAAGAAAATCAAAATAAATATAAAACATAATAATAATAATTCAGATCGCTGTGAAATAAAAGCATTTCTTCAACATTCTGCCTCTTGAGTCAAGTCTAAAGGCGCGAGTCACCTATCTACGTGTACATATCCTACACCTTTAAACTTCAGTTTGAGCTACTTCCTACTTTCCCAACGTTGGGAAGGCTCTTCTTTATTTATCCCCCGGTTGCCATGGGGATTGCTGAAATATGCACCTGTAACAACAATTGAATTTCCCTCCGGGGATCAATAACAAAGATGGACTGGAGGTGGACTTCCACCTAATATAGTGGAAGTGGTAGTGGCTGGTCCCTCACAACACACACACACACACACACACACACACACACAGACACACACACACACACACACACACACACACACACACACACACACACACACACACACTCCCACACACACACACGCGCGCGAAAAATATTCCTCAGCAGGTCTTGTATATCTATTTGACAGAATTAAATATTCTTGTGGGAATTCCTTTCAGAGCGGAATGACCCGACTCTCCCGACTCGTTTCACCGACTGAATCAAACAAACGAACGGTGGGAGGACGGAGGTGTAGCCCCAAAAATAGTCTGTTCATCACTCGGGATGCGTAGCAAGCAGGTAACTGTCAGAGAGCCTCCCAAACCTCTTATATATTATATCCCTTATACCAATTATTCATGTTATTCCCTGTGTTAAAATCTCTTCCACTCATCATGGCGGTTCAACTTGACGAGTTGTTCATTTTCCTTTTGTAGAATCCCTGTCTTTATCAACGGAGAGGGCATCCACGCCCGCACACCACGCCCTGTGTTCGGTGTTTTTCTTTAAATTTATTCTCCGGAGCCATGAGAACAGGATGTCGCGCGTCTCCGGGGTTTACAGGTTCGGTGAGTCACTGGTAAAGGGGCCGACTCTCCATCGCCGGTGCTTCACGGTGCCATGCCACGGCACATGCCTCCGCTGCTCGGTGCACGAACGCTGTGAAGGAGTGAATGGGCCAAACTGAACGTGTCTGTCTGCAGCCAACGAGCGTGAGCGTGAGCGTGAGCGCCGGGAACTCTCACCAGAGTCCTGCCAATTTTACAGAATCCCGAAGACGCGGCATGTCGGCACCGCGGCGTAGCAACCGCGGCTGGCACGTCAGGCGACCCAGCTAGCGGTGCTGCTGAAGCCCGGTCACGGAAATATTTGAGGAAGGAATAAATCAGTGCAGATCCCAAGGAAGAAAATCTTACATTTTTATGCAGTTTGCGCCCAAAAAAAAACCAGTCAGACCGTCAGCCGCACGGGCAAGGCCTTCCAAAGCACACATGGAGATGAAGCATCCGACCAGAAGTCATCTCAAGAAATCATTGACAAAGGGGAAGAGCGCTCAGTGTTTTTAAACCGTTGCATCATTTGGTTCATGGATAAATATAATTTCCATTGCATTTACAGTTTACCTTTACTGCCTCTACTCCTTTTGCACTCCTTTTTACTCCCTTTTCACTCCTTTTTCACTCTTTTTTCACTCAATTTTCACTCCTTTTTCATTCCCATCTCACTCCTTTTTCACTCCTTTTTTACTCCTTTTTAACTTACATAAAATAAAACTGTATTTAAGTAATAAGACAGACTCACGTTGGTTTTTCTTGGCTTTTAAAAGTCATCACTGTCTGTGATTCTGTAGTAGTAAACCTTCATTTAGTTTGGGAAGCGGGTGGTGGCTATGATTGGGGGCTGGGGGTGGATGGGTTCTACTGAGGAGGAGGTTCTGCTGAAAAAGAAAAGCTCAGAGCAGCTAATTTCCAAAAACATAAAACAAAAAAGGATCATTTGATCACTTGAATGTGTGTGGATCTGATGTATCTTATGAGGTGTGAACTCGCAAAGTGCTGCATGTTGCACATCCTGTCGGACCTGGTGGTGGAGAACTGCGGCCCCGAGATAAACCCAACCTTCCCGACTCAGACGGCGTGACGGTCATTTCTATGGCTCCCGTTGCCCCAGAGATAAAAAGCGAGGGGATTATCGATTATCGGTGAACCGTTTGTCCTTCACTATCAGTCCCCGCAGCATTTAAATGGACGGTAGTTCATTCCACCATCCTCCCCAGGACCCTGCAGTGGCGGCTCCCGGGGTCCGCACACCTCCGTCTGTCCGTCCTGTTATCAGCCCGGCTGAAGGTTCCGCCGCCGCTCAGACGGTGTTTGCACTCAGCACTTGGACCGACACGCCGGTCGCCCTGCAGGGTCGCTGTGAGATTAATGTCAGCACATCCATGACATTTGAGCATCATTTATCAAACCTCCGTTAAATGTCAATGCCAATCGCACGTCGTGACCGTTCCAGTTCCAAGGCGATATAACATGACCATAAGCCGGCGAGGCAGAAAATGTGAAAAAAATAATTTCCCTTTCGTGGCCGTTAGAACACCGTGTGACAAATCTCATTTTTAAGCCCTTCGGCCATTTTCTGGTGGTGATTGAGGGAACACTACTGCACGCCGAGATATCCCGATCGGAAAATTACCTTCCTGCATGAAAACAATGGAATGTTCACCGGAGTTGGTCGGGATGCGGGCGGCGCGGAGCCATCCGTGTTGGGTTTACGCCAACGATAGCAACAGGCCATACTTATAGCTGTCTTTGTCCTGATTGGTCGGCTGATGTGAAATGAGCGTTGGGAAAGGAAAGGGTTAAATACAAAAGGACAAATGTAAAATGCACTTGGCAAATAAAGTGACTCCTCCGTCCATCTTATGCTGCTGGTTTCTTTATTCTGTTGCGTGGTGAGATGCACATCACACAAATGAAATTTTTCTCTGATTTTCCTAAATAGTCGATGCAAATGGCAGTCAGTATAATTTTCAAGTCATCAACCGTTAGGGTATAATTTGAATGTTACTGAACAAACCTCCCAATGATAACAGTATGTTATTCAAAAATAAAAAACTCAAAATGCACTGTTCCAAATGATTATGCACAACAGAGTTTCAAAACATTTTATCGGTTGTAAAGAACTGAAAATGGTCATTTGTTGAATGTGCAGCATTAGGAGTCATATTTACTGAAATCAAAAGCTATTTCAATCAAAAATATCTTAACAGGCCAAGTTAAATGTGAACATAGGAGCCTTCTTTCATATCACCTTCACTATTCTTGCCTCCATTGAACTTGTGAGTTTTTGGAGAGTTTCTGCTTGAATTTCTTTGCAGGATGTCAGAGCAGCCTCCCAGAGCTGCTGTTTTGATGCCATAGATCTTTTGCTTGAGGAGGCTCCAAAGGATCTCACTAGGGTTGAGGTCAGGGGAGGATGGGGGCCACACCATGAGTTTCTCTCCTTTTATGCCCATAGCAGCCAATGACACAGAGGTATTCTTTGCAGCATGAGATGGTGCGTTGTCAGGCATGAAGATGGTTTTGCTACGGGAGACCCGGTTCTTCTTTTTGTACCATGGAAGAAAGTGCTCAGTCATAAACTCTATATACTTTGCCGAGGTCATCTTCACAACTTCAGGGGCCCTAAAGGGGCCCACCAGCTCTCTCCCCATGATTCCGGCCCCATGGGGAGACCATGATTCCGGCCCCAAACATGACTCCGCACCTCCTTGCTGACGTGGCAGCCTTGTTGGGACAAGGTGGCCATGCACCAACCATCCACTACTCAATCCATCATCACCATCCAGGGTTGCACGGCACTCATCAGTCAACCAGACTGTTTGAAAATGAGTCTTCATGTATTTCTGGGCCCCCTGCAACCGTTTCTGCTTGTGAGCATTGCTTAGGGGGGGCCCAATAGTAGCTTTATGCAGAACTGCAAGCCTCTGGAGGATCCTACACCTTGAGGTTGGCTGGACTCCAGAGGCACCAGCAGCTTCAAATACCTGTTTGCTGCTTTGTAACGGCATTTTAGCAGCTGCTCTCTTCATCCCATGAATTTGAATCAGCCACAAATCTCTTCACAGTACGATGATCAGGCTTAAGTTTTCATGAAATATCTAATGTTTTCATACCTCGTCCAAGGCATTGCACTATTTGAGGCTTTTCGGCAGCAGAGAGATGCTTTTTCTTTCCCATGCTGTTTGAAACCTGTGGCTGCTTAATAACGTGGAACATCCTTCTTAAGTAGTTTTCCTGGGATTGGGCTCACCTGGCAAACTAATTACCACAGGTGTCTGAGGTTGATTTCAGTGATCCAAAGAGCCCTGAGACACAATACCATCCATGAGTTGAATCGAAAAACAAAAACTTAAATGTTTAGGACACTTAAATCCAATTTGCATAATTATTTGGAACGCGGTGTATTTCCAGGATCTCATCAAGGTCTCATAGCCTGACATCACCACAACAATTCACAAATGTGTATTAGTCTGGAATCTCTCCATTCATTTTAAATTTCAAAGGAGCGTTACCAACGGGCACAGACCAAATGTCTCTGGAAACAATTGGATAGACCTACAACCAATCAGAGCACTGGATAGACCTACAACCAATCAGAGCAATGAAATGTGTGATATAGCGCTGAGTGAGTGAGTTGGTAAATTAAACTTTCATCAAATCATTTTGAAGTACATCAAACACATCTTTCTTATCAACAAAAGCTTTTTAGAGAAACAAAGCCTCCAGTTCCTTTAATACTGTCACGATAGAGGATTCAACAAACCACTCCACCTCAGCGGCAGCCATCTTGGTAAGGTGCCTCAACGGTCATGGTGTCAAGCCCCGCCCCATATTAGGTCAAGGGTTGTGATGAAAGAGGGAATCCTGCAGAGCACAAGAAAGCTGAGCTGCAGGGGGGCTCCCAGGCTCAAGGTCTCTTCCTCCTCTTCCTGTTTCTTCCTCTGCAGCTCCTGTCTGGATGGATGGCTGTCGTGAAGCCGTGTCGTGGATCATCCTGTAAACCTGGGGGCTGCTGAAGGGTACGGTGATTGATATGCGTTTGGCATCGCTCAATTTTAAAATATCGTCCGGAATCACCGGGTGACGTTCGTCCTTAATATCCTGCGTGGGGTTTCGAGTGAAATATTTGGACGGCGCGCTGTAATGGCAGCTTCAGCTTCTGCTGAGTGTCCTGAAGGTTATGAACAAAGCTCTGTTCTCTGCATTGGAACAACGCTGGAGGACGACAAAAAGGGCTCAAACTTGAAGCAACATTGGACCAATGTTTACAAGATGGAGAGCTCTCAGCGAGCAAACGACACTCAGCATGACTTATTCAGGAGTGTGCTTTGGTTTGTTTTGGTGATGTTGTGATAGGCTAGTGCTCCATCTAGCGGTAGGATGTACGCTTTTTAACTTTAAATCAATCGGCCACCATTGCGGCTGGGTGTTGACGCCAACGTGGAAGTGCTGTGAAATGCAGTTCAGGCTGAATGGAAGTCAATGGAAAAAGGATGAACTGATTTTAAATATTTAGTCAGACTTTAGGTTTCTCAATATCTAAGTTAACATCTTCTAATTGGTGTCTGGGTTGTGATTGCGGCGAGCATAACCCCAAACTCGAGGCTTCAAATTGATTGATTGTCTTTAGTGTCTTTAGAAGCCAATGGGTGACGTCGGGTTTTTTTCTACCGTCTTTAAGTCCACACGACAGGTTTTTAGTGAGAAATCTCTCACATCGCTCACATCTCTAGAAAGGGAGTTTTCGAAATGAATTTCAAATAAAAACAAGCAATCATTGAATAACAGTAGAACAAAAAAAAAACCAGAGTGACTGCAGTTGGTTTAAATGTACAAAGTTGCACAGATCTTTTTTTTTTTTAATCAGTATTTGAAAATATTCAACAATGAAAGATAAGTCAAATTAGACGGTAAGAAGAAGTCATAACAATAATTAATTCTCAACAATAACTAGACTTAAAATTAGAACTTTTTTTTTCATTTTCATACGGAAACACCTGAGGGAAGAAAATCAAAAGAGAATCCAGAAGATCATCACTAAAGTAAAAAAAAACAAAATAAAAACAATGATAACCATAATAATAATAATAATAATCATAATAATCATCATCATCATAATCAAAAGGAAAATCAAATCAGAAAAGATTAAGATCAAGGTCAAGAAAAGCTTCGACGGGGCTTACTCACATCCATCAGCGGTCACACCCCCCCAGCTGTGTTGTTTTTTTGTTTTTTTTTGTTTGTTTTTTTCATTTTTTTCCCTCGTTTTTAATTGTTAACGCAAGTGAACTCATTCCAAGGAGCTGGTCGGGCTTGGTGTCAGGCAACATGATATCAGAGGTTTTTATTTATTTTCATGGACACTATCGCTGCCTGGCTCTCTGGAACAGCGGGAACGACTTTGGGTTTCGATGTGGCCCATACATACTGCTGCTGTTGTTGTTGCTGTTGTTGTTGTTGTTGTTTTTATTGTTGTGGTGGTTAAGTTGTTGTTGTGGTGGTTGTTGTATTGGTTGTGGTTGTTGTTGTTGTGGTTGTTGTTGTTGTTGTATTGGTTGTGGTTGTTGTTGTTGTGGTGGTGGTGGTTGATGTGGTGGTTGTTGTTGCATTGGTTGTTGTTGTTGTTGTATTGGTTGTGGTTGATGTGGTGGTTGTTGTTGTTGTTGTTGTTGTTGTTGTTGTATTGGTTGTGGTTGTTGTTGTTGTGGTGGTAGTTGATGTGGTGGTTGTTGTTGTTGTATTGGTTGTGGTTGATGTGGTGGTTGTTGTTGTTGTTGTTGTATTGGTGGTTGTTGTTGTTGTGGTGGTTGATGTTGTTGTATTGGTTGTTGTTGATGTGGTGGTTGTTGTTGTTGTTGTATTGGTGGTTGTTGTTGTTGTGGTGGTTGATGTTGTTGTATTGGTTGTGGTTGATGTGGTGGTTGTTGTTGTATTGGTGGTTGTTGTTGTTGTTGTTGTTGTATTGGTTGTGGTTGTCGTTGTTGTTTTTCTCAACAAAAGGCTGTGAGGTGTGAGGGAGCGGTTGCCAGGTTGACAATATTGAAAAAATCACACACAGATCCTGTTCAAATCGCAGCCTCACGCTGATGAGTGAGCTCCTCAAAGTGGTTGTTGCATAAGACACTGCCCCCCGCCAGCTTCCCCTGCGACCTCCAAACACAGAAGAAAAAATCAAAATAATCCAAATAAAAGGCGTTTGGGTTTTGTTTTCGATTCCCAAACATGACATCAACATTAGTTTGGAGGTGGGTTTGAGAATGACGTTTCAGAAACTGTCCACTGCACTGAGCACTGTACACTAACATCATCACTACGTCCTGTTAGGAGCGCCTCACTTCCTCCAAAGCCCATAGACACACACCGACTTGGGAAGAAAAGAGGGGGTGGAAAGAAAGAGGGAAAGAAAGAAAGAAAAAGAGATAGAATGAAAGAGAGAGAGACAAATAAAAGAAAGAAAGATAGAGAGATAGATAGAAAGAACGACAAGTGAACGAAAGAACGACAGAAAGAGTGAAAGAAAGAATAAAGAGAAAAGAAAGAAAGAAAGAAAGAAAGAGAGAAAGAGTGAAAGAAAGAATGAAAGAGAGAGAGAAAGAATTAAAGAAAGAAATAAAGAAAGAATGAAAGAGACAAAGAAAGAGGAATGAAAGAAAGAGAAAAGAATGAAAGAAAGAAAAGAATGAAAGAAAGAGAAAAGAATGAAAGAAAGGAGGAAAGCTTTGGTCAAAGAGAAATTCATTAAAAAGAGCATTCATCACTCGTAGGGGATGGAACAAGTCAATTCAAAACTCAAGCTCTCCCTCCCCCCTCCCTCCCTCTCTCTCTCTCTCTCTCTCTCTCTCTCTCTCTAACATATGGCGCCTCGCTAACCCTCCTCGCTCCATGTTTTGTGGCTCTGCGACGTGGTGCTGGTTTCCTCACGGAGGAAAGAAGAACAGGAAAAGCTGCTTCTCGTCAGAGTCGTGTTTGTGTTGATTGTCCACCACAATCTGGCGCCGGCGGGAAAGTCCCGGCGTGAGGACGTACAATCACAGCGTGGAACCAACGAGCTCCTTCTTCTCCGCCGAGAGAAGGAGCGGGGAGTCCGCGGCTGGGGGGTCGGCGGCACGGACCCCGCCTGGCATTCGGGCTGGCAGAAGGATCGAAGCGGCGAAAGGGTCCCGGGCGCGGCCGACGCGCAGGGCGCGGCATTAGGACGGCGTGCGGTCCGACGCGCCGCCGCCGGCGTCCCGTGGGCAGGAGCGGCGGACCACGGGCAGCGGGTGGGCCTCCGTGTTAAACACCCAGTCCTCCAGGGACAGAAGGTCGTCATCGGAGAACAGCAGGTACAGATACCTGTGGGGGAGGGGGAGGAAGAACGGGGTCAAAGGTCACAGGTCAAAGGTCCAAGGTCAAGGGTCAAACCAACGCAGCCGCAATGAAAGCAGCCCTAACACGGACCGCGGAAGACTCGACGCGCGACGTTTAACGCGAACACGGACGAGAAAGAACAGAGTCCTCACAGAAACATAAAAAAAAAAAGATCCATCCTTGGACGTCTGCAGGTTTGAAACTCGACAGAAGTGATTTCCAAAAACAGCGATGGCTCCAAAACGACTGAAACCAAGGCTCCCGACCCCGCCCACCTGGCCTCAGCAGCTTCGCCTTCACGGGATCATGGGGCCATTCTCTTAGGGTGGGGGTCCATTCGGTCAATCGAAACCGCCCCAAAAAAATGGAGGAGGGCTCGGCCAGGGCAGGCGGAACGGGCGGGGCCGCCGCGCGTCCTGATTGGCTGGCGCCGGGTCCATCGGGAATGACCTCAAGAGGCTCCGAGGCGTCGCTAGGAAGCGGCGGCTGAGGAAGCTCTTTATTTCACCATCACCTCAACGACCCTCCAGCACATATAGCGGTTGTTGACAAAACAGGCATTAGGAATCTTTTATTCCCCCAAAGAAGCCTCCTCAGGGGACCCCTCGCCCCCAAAAGGCCTCTCGATCCTCGCCGTAGTGGCTGGAGTCCTCTGCCGCTGGAGTCCTCTGCCGCTGGAGCTGCGACGAGGACGGTTCCTCTTCCAGACCGAGCGGCCTCCCCTGCAAAGGAGGTTTCAAGAACCTCGGTTCTAAAGGCTTTTTGGGGAACCCGGCGCGGCTCTTCCAGGGCGTCGGCACCCTGGTTTTCCTGGGCGTGGACGCCGTCTTTAACCCAGCGGGTGAGACAGGTACCGGCCCACGCTCTCCAAAGTATCCTCCCTGTTGTAGGGATATGGAAGACGAGGTCTTCTCTTTTTCCCCTTGGTTGGGTCCCAGACTCTCACTTGGAGCGACGAGGCTGTGTTTGTTTTGTTTTTGTTTTGTTTTTATTTTGGGTCATTTACAGCCTGGATGGACCGGGGTTCCCAAGGTAACGGCTGCTTCCACGCCGCTTTCTCACCAAACCTGACGTCCATTCAGAACAATTCAAACCAGCACAGCTCGTCCGGGAGTTTTGTGTTTTGACCTTGGCTGTTTCTCCTGTCTCCTCTTCCTGGTCCCTTCGCCTGCTGATGCCATCTGCATTGTCACATGCGATTAATACGTCCGTGGCACGAGAAGCCCTCTGGCCCCGGAAAAAAAAAGATTGTATTGATTCATTCATTCATTCATTCATTTATTCATTCATTCATTCGTCCCTTTGGCCATTTTGGCATTTCTCACTAATATTTCCGGGTTTTTATGAGAACTTTATGAGATTATGTGACCGTGATGTCACTGTGCGGAGCCTCACACACACACACACACACACACACACACACACACACACACACACACACTTACTTGAGCGTCTCGGACAGGAAGAAGCTCTGCTGCATGTTGTCGTGGCTCACCGCCGTGGTGTAGACGTCTCGGATGCCGGAGAATCCCGACTCCACCCTGCAGTGTCTCTCCAGAGCCTGGAGGCAGCGGCAGCGTCGTACATCGAGGACAAATGTTGAAAAAAAATATATATCTTGACTATGTATCTGGAGTGCGGTTATTCAAGCTGCAACATCACTCGTTCTGATAATAATATAATAATAATAATAATAATATAATAATAATAATAATAATATTGTCAACGCTGCCTCGGCAGATTCTCGGTGAAGATCATCTTTGTCTATCACGGGTTGCCATGGTGATGGTGATACGCGCCGTTTAGCTATTTACTCCATTTTCTGGAGAACGAATTTGGAGCAGAGCAGGAAGGGGAATCGGCCGGAGGCGTCTTTAAGAGATTAACTCCAGTTTCTAGCGCTCTGCGGCCAAAGCAAGATCAATTATTTCCCCAAAAGTTTCCCAACAGTTTCCTTGTAGGCCCAATTAATCACCGCAAAATAAAAGCCCCCTCGACTCACTGGAACCTCCATGCTGCATTGACGGCGCCTCAGGGGCGCAACCCGGCAAAAGAACACTTGAAGAAGAAATGGCAAAAATCAACTCTTACTTCGAGCAAACCCTGACTCCGGACAGCCCCGTGTCTAATTAGAACTTATTTGGGGGGTGGTGGTGGTGGTGGTGGTCGTGGAGTCGGTGGCCGGGGGGCTCAGTTCAGCTTCACAATAAAAGCCTTGGTGACGCAAAAAACCTGACAGGGGCTAATTGAGTGCGTCTGGGTTAGCCCGGCGGATTAGCACATTATTACCTGGGATACAAAGGGCCGGTTTATGTGTGATAATTAACAAAGACCCAGGCGTGTTAGCGGCGGGCGTGCATGGAGAGGAGCTGGCGTGCGCGTCGGCCTTTCAACCTTTGTGTCCGATAATTAAAGGCCTGTCAGTCTCGTCAGGCTGATCCCTCCACTTCTGCGATAACTAAATGAATGTTGGATCCATCATGCTGGCCCCGCCCGCGCCACCTACTGGGGCTAATGTGCTGACTGTCAGTGTGCTAATGGAGGTGACCTCCAGTGAGTCAGAGCTATTGCACTATATTGACTTAATATTAATATATTGAAATATTAATATATTAATAATTATTATAATATATATATTAATAATAATAATAAAGATGATGATGATGATGATGATGATGATGATGATGATGATGATGACGATTGGTGCCCTCACCTCCACGGCCTCCCAGCCCCAGTCTCGGTACTTGGGGTCGTGGGTCAGCCTCCACAGGTACATGTAGCTCTCGATCACCTCGGGTCGCAGGATGTAGTAGCGGTCGCTGAGCCGCGTCGCCGTGGCCTCCACGCCGCCGTCGAACCGGAACGCCTCGGGCCCCAGTTTGGTGGCTGCGGGGGGGCACGGGAGGCGATTTGGGGGTGGGGCGAGGGGGAGGGGGGTTGGTTTGATTAAAAAGCCTTGAATCGATCAAGAAGTGAAGCGACATGTGACTCACACACAGTCTGTTTTTTTTCCATTCCAACTCATTTTAAATACAGTGGTAACAACTCTTAAAGGGGAACTATTCTGCTCCCTTCAACATCCCTTTAACATCAAGTTAATATGGGTCTGTGAGGTCCCCAAAACAAGCCTTTCAAGATCGTTGCTGAAAATTCTGCTCAGATCAGATGACGCATTCTAGCCATTCTAAGATGCCTCTAAAACCCCCCCGTCCTCCTCTTTCAGCGTGTGCTGTTTTCAATGTAAATGCTGCTGCCCACCACACCCACACCTGTGAAGCTGTTGTATGAAGTACGTAAGATTCACTGATTTCACCGTATCACTTCACCAAAATCTGCTTCTAAACCAATTTGGGGCGAGAAATAAGCAATCCGGTTGCTTAATCTTCCCTCATATTATATTAAAATTCTGCTGTGCAGCCACAGTCAACTTACCCCATACACTTTTATTTTTTCAAAGGGAGAAACACGGCCAGTTTTGTCACGACAGCTATTAATTCCTCTTCATTTTAAAAGATTTGTGCTGGTTTGTGCAGCCAACAGAGCAGTCCCTGTGTTATTGCTCTAGCCGTGGATGGAGTCGCTCAATAGGGGGACGGTTCTGATTCCACCCCGCGTGCAGCCCAGGGGGAGGCAAATGTGAACGGCTTGCTGAGTCACATGTTTCATGACAGAGGGAGAAAAAATAAAAAAACAAAAACCTGACTGGCTTGTCTTATTCCACAGTTTGTGTGTTGGTAGGCCCATCAGAGACCCACATGTGAGTTTTTCATAATAGCTCCCCTTTAACCCTACCTCGCTCAGCATTGTTATTAAAGTAACAATATTTTAATGTCCTGGCGGGATAATAACTAGTGGTGGTAACTTCCTTGCTGTGGTGGTGCACCTCTGCTAAATGAATACCAAAGAAACACTGCCTCCAAAAAATGTCACATGAAAAAAATTCTGAACGTATGTTAAGAAGGAATAGAAGGAATAGAATAGATGCACTTACAGAACTCCGCATCTAATCTCCCGTTGCATTCCGTGCAATTCTCTTCACCAAGACTGTGAAGGCTACGGAGGAAAGGACCTTGCCGGATACTGCAGCGCTGACTGTTTTTATGTGGCTGGCGGCACTTTCTGAGTAACCTCTTCAACTCTACCATTAATTAACATCATTGCTGTGTGAATTCCTCAATATGTCCTGAATATATGAATTACAGGGAAATGTGTATAAAACTATGCATAAGAAATCCGATTTTCTATTTGATGTAATGCCGCCGCCATGTAACAATGGCATCTTGGTTTTGAATATTTCACGATAAACAGTCAAACAAGTTGAAATCTAATATTGTAGGAGCATCACTGGGCAGGTTTTTCCTTGAAGAGGTTTCTAAGCGGAGTAACCTGGAAATGGTCTGTACCTGATGTAAATGGCACCACAGCATTATCAATGCTGATCTACCAACCTGGTGTCACACGTATTCATGCTCATAGTCACGACAATGTATCTATTGAATTGACTTCCAGAGGAGCAAAAATAAATTATTATTTACATTGCGTAATATTTACACATTGATTTATAAACGTTTCAAACCCTAACGCTGAAGCTTAACTCTAAAAACGACACAACCTACAATTCTGCGCCATTTAGTAATGCATCTTGTGCAATTGCCTCATGGGTAAAGTAGATATATTATTATAAACCTAAAAAGGATAAAGAAGGTATGGGTCAATAAGGACATACATGTGTTACTCGGGGTTCATTTGGTCGGGAATGTACCTGTGTTGTCAAAATTATAATAAATTCATTTCATTTCAAATTCATGTCATTTCACGGTAAGGGGGCGTGGCTGGTATATATAGTATATATAGTGTATATAGTGTTTATAGTGTATATAGTGTATATAGTGTTTATAGTGTATATAGTGTATATAGTGTATACAGTGTATATAGTACATAAAGGGTGATGAGGTGCTTGGTAATAATATGTTACCGCTACCATATTGAGAGGGAGAGAGGGAGAGAGAGAGACAGCATTCAGAATAAATTAGGCCTGGTTATCTGGAGGTACAGTCACTTGACATGCAGGGCTGGCTCCAGCCATTTTGCCGCTCGAGGCAAACTGTCGATGGCCCCCGTTACGCACGGGGGCCGCTTGTTTGTAAGGAGACTGGCATCTACAACAAAAACACAGTGTTGTGGCGGCCGGACGCTGGCACCTATAGGAAGAGCCAGCCCTGTTCACACCAGTACACAAACTGCCGTCAAATAAGGAACGAAAGGTACAATATATACTGCATATATCGTGTATAGTGCACCATAAATCACCACTGGATGCAGTAATATGAGGTTTGATTGTGTACTTCTTTGTGAACGGCCGCTCCGTACGCCTGGATATTGATGTGTAGTTTGTACCTCCTACATGAAAACCTGGAAGGAGGAACGAAGAAAGACACATCGATCCCTCGTCCCTCAGCCTCTCTCTCGAAAAAAAGGTAGAGAAGAAGAGAGAGGGAGAGAGGGAGGGAGAGAGACAGAGAGGGAGAGAGACAGGGAGAGACAGAGGGAGAGAGACAGGGAGAGAGAGAGGGAGAGAGACAGGGAGAGAGAGAGGGAGAGAGACAGGGAGAGAGACAGGGAGAGAGACAGGGAGTGAGAGAGACACATTAACACATTATAGGATTGTTTTTTTTCCTCACTTTGTATTGAGTGAATGATGTCATTGGTTTGTATAATACATGTATTTCATTCATGTTTTATGTCGTCTGTATATTTTCTATCTATGTTTTTGTATATTAGTTACGACCTTTTCTCCCTCTGTGAAAACCTTGAAGCAAAATGGTTCTTATTATTTAGAAGTGCTCTACAAAAAATATTGATTGGTTGATTGATTGATTGATTTGTTGATCAATTGGTTGACTGATTGGTTACTGATTGGTTGATTGGTTGATTGGTTGATTTATTGGGTTGATTGATGGGTTGATTGATTGTTTGATTGATTGTTTGATTGATTGTTTGATTGGTTGATTGATTGGTTGATTGATTGGTTAGTATATTGGTTGAACAATTGGTTGATTGGTTGATTGATTTATTGGTTGATTGATTGATTAGTTGATTGGCTGCTTGATTGGTTGATTGATTGTTTGATTGTTTGATTGATTGGTTGGTTGATCGGTTGATCGGTTGATGATTAGTTGATTGATTGTTTGATTGTTTGATTGATTGTTTGATTGATTGTTTGATTGATTTGTTGATTGGTTGATTGATTGGTTGATTGGTTGATTGATATTCATATCCAAGGTAATGAAGTCATGTAGGAGACGGGGGCCTCCTCCGCTTCATCCACAGTGGAATTAAAACGCCTCGGGTGCTTTTAATTTACAATATTGGACTGAGAAAGTCCATTTCCATATTTCCATATTTCCATCCCTCCCACGCCTCCAGCCCCTTCGGAACTCGCAGATCAACTGTGAAATTCGGCGCTGGTATTTACGTGGTGGCTCGCACTGAACCCGGGGAATGCAATGCAATATGGTTTTGACCCAATTGGAGGGACACGGGAACCCTCCATGGCAACCAAACTTTAAACGAACGCGAGGAACACGAGCTGTGTAGGAAAAGGAAATACGACCCTTCCTGGTTGTCTCACATCAAGTCTAATATTTAATTCCATCTCAAATTAATCTATATTTAATCTAATATATATTTTATATTTTATACTTACATACATACCCACAGCCACACGAGCAACCGTGCTGCAACTAAGCTCCAGCTGCAGCCTCCCATACGCAGCAAGCTGCCATGCACTGTGTGTTCTACACCTTTCTATCATAGCAACATTCACTTTTTCACCACTTTGTGCTACAGTAGTTCTTCTGGGGGATCGAACCAGACGGGTTAGACTTCACTCCCAACATCGTCAACGAGCCCTGGGTGTCCATGACCCTGTCACCTGTTCACTGGTTGACAGGTGCCATTGGAACCAGATGATCAAATTGTATCATACGGTATATCATATTGTATTGAATCATATATTGTATTTCCTATGATGTAAATTATATACTGTAAAATAATAATAATAATAAATAACATTTATATTCTAGGCACAAATTATAGCAGACTCCCACCAAGACTCGCACAAAGACTCCCACCATGACTCCCACCAAGACCCCCACCATGACTCCCACCCTGACTACCAACAAGACTCCAACCAAGACTCCCACCCTGGCTGCCATCCTGACTTCCACCCTGGCTCCCACCAAAACTCCCACCCTGACTCCCATCCTGACTCTCATCATGACTCCCACCATGAATACTACCCTGATTCCCACCCTGACTCCCACCATGACTACTACCCTGATTCCCACCCTGACTCCCACCATGACTACTACCCTGATTCCCACCCTGACTCCCACCATGACTACTACCCTGATTCCCACCCTGACTTCCACCATGACTCCCACCCTGATTCCCATCCTGGATCAGACTATGACTCCCACCATCATACCCACCAGGAGTCCCGCTCATGGTGGAAGTCACAGTCAGAGTCAAGGTAGGAGTCCCACCATGACTTCCAGCCTGACTCCCTGTATGACTCCCACCCTAATTTGTTCCATGACTCCTACCATGATTTAGACCCTGACTCCCACCCGACACAGTCCAAGATAAGGCCATCAAACTTAGAGCCTGACTCCCTCTATGACCCACACATTGACTCCAAACTTGACCCCACCATGGTTGCTAATCATGGCATCTAAATCCCACTGTGACCTCCACCCGTCCCCCACCCACCTGAGCGGGCGTAGCTCTCATGGCAGGTGTGTGTGATCTCGGCGGCGAGGTCCAGGTAGTGCTGACGTTTCTCTGGCGGCCCGTCATCGGCGCCGATGCCCACCATGCCGCCGGAGAAGCAGGCCAGGTGGCCCATCTTGTGGTCCAGGATCCCTCCCCTCCACTCGGCCATGTAGGTCAGGCCACCCGGAGACTTCTGGACCAGGTTGGCCTCGATGGCCTGGCGAGGACACACAGCCGGGTAAACATTAAGAATTATGTGTAAACAATTATGTTATTATTCAGGTTGTTTGTAGAAAACGGCACAATTTAACAAAGTGTCCAAATTGAAGCAAGGGAATTTGTATTTTGGCTTTTGTTCATAATTGAAATATTACTTGGCAACAACAGTAACATATTAAGTGTTAAATATTCAATATTAAAATAATGGCGATAAACAAACAAAAATATTGATTCATTTACGAATTGGGGATATATTGCTTTTTGTCTGGGATTAGAATATTATTTGACCAATAATGTATTTAACTAATAATACCACACTGAACATTATAAACTATAATTTTATCGCTTAAAAATATCTTAAAAACCTAGTGTAATGTTTCATTATTTTAGCTGTGTATTTCCGTTTGATTCCACAGTCCATAAGCAAAATGAAAACTCATTACATTGCAATTATGTGTAATGCATTTTTAAGTAGAAACTTGACCCAGAAACAACAATGGAACAAATTAATTCGTTTTTGATCAATTAAAAATGAGAAATGAATATAATAAAATATAATTACGATATTCTGGCAAATTTAGATACTGATAGGACCCCAAACTCACGCCACTCATTTTTGGTAGTTTTATTGTTTGTTTCAGTGATTTTATAGTTTTTTATGGTAGGTAAATAGGACTAAAGATAGATAATAACAATATAACAATAATGTAAAGAATGATAGGAAAAATATGTAAATTGTAAAGAAAGAAGGGGAGTGGTTTCCTTAAAGGAGACCTATTATGCTCCTTTTTACACACATAAAACACAGGTCTCTGAGTTTGCTTAAATTACCACTAATACCACTGACACATTAGGAGCCATTCTCAACATGCTTCCAATCCACCCTGTGTGAAAACGGACAGTTTCAGTGGGAGAAGCCACCCTCCTGAGGACTAAATAAAAGCATCAACAATAAAAACACCCTGTTTTTATTGGTTTTGTTTGGAGAAACGCACAGCAGATGGGATGGAGCAGATGACCAAATAAGGAAATGGGTGACCAGCTGACGTCAGCTCGTGCAGAGTAGAAAACACCTTTGTTAAACGGAGCGTTCACAGCGGCGGCAATCCTGAGCGTTTTGTTCACAGCGATTCCTTTGTCGGTAGTTTACATCATTATTTGACGCTTTGGCCACGTCTAATATCAACATCCCACATTGAAACATTATGTATATATGACAGAAAACAAGGAAAAGCATAATAGGTCCCCTTTAAAAAGTAGAACCAAATCTGCATCACTCAGACTTTTTGGGCAGCTTGGACAGATTTCCTATTCTGAGATGAATGATGAACGAGGCCCTTATGTTCACTGTGTACATAACCTATCGTTAGGTTTATCAAGCTTTATTTCAGTAGTTCTGGATTATGACCACATTTGTCTGGATTTTGATATTTATTTCAAAACGTTTTTTCTGTTGTTTTTTTTTTAGGTCATATTCTTTGTTGTTCATCATTAGGTTTTAGTGTATATTGTCATGTTTTATTTTTTTCATCATCCATATACTGTTTTCCTTATTTTTTTTCCCCATTCCCATTCCCTTTATTAGTTTTGCTTATTTCGGCTGATGCTGCAATATCTATCTCTGTCCGTCTATCCGTCTATCCATCAATCCATCTATCTATCTATCTATCTATCTATCTATCTATCTATCTATCTATCTATCTATCTATCTATCTGTCTGTCTGTCTGTCTGTCTGTCTGTCTGTCTGTCTGTCTGTCTGTCTGTCTGTCTGTCTGTCTGTCTGTCTGTCTATCTATCTATCTATCTATCTATCTATCTATCTATCTATCTATCTATCTATCTATCTATCTATCCATCTATCTATCTATCTATCTATCTATCTATCTATCTATCTATCTATCTATCTATCTATCTTTCTATCTATCTTTCTTTCTATCTATCTATCTATCTATCTATCTATCTATCTATCTATCTATCTATCTATCTATCTATCTATCTATCTATCTATCTATCTATCTATCTATCTATCTATCTATCTATCTATCTATCTATCTATCTATCTATCCATCGATCTATCTATCTATCTATCTATCTATCTATCTATCTATCTATCTATCTATCTATCTATCTATCTATCTATCTATCTATCTATCAATCTATCTATCTATCTTTCTATCTATCTTTCTTTCTATCTATCTATCTATGGAAACAAAATAACAGAGAGCTCAAAAGACAGAGAGGGAGAGAGATCAACCATCAGAAAACATTTGACCTGATTATCTGGAGGTTCTGTCAATTCACATGAGAGAACAAATGCATCACGAGTGCACAAATTGCACTCAAATTAGGAACCAAATGTACAATATATATTTATATATATATATATATATATATATAAATCACCACTGGATGCAGTAATATGAGGTTTGATTGTGTACTTCTTTGTGAACGGCCGCTCCGTACGCCTGGATATTGATGTGTAGTTTGTACCTCCTACATGAAAACCTGGAAGGAGGAACGAAGAAAGACACATCGATCCCTCGTCCCTCAGCCTCTCTCTCTCTCTCTCTCAGTACTAAAGATCTTGCTATAACGACACTATCATAGGATTCCTTCCAACAGTAAGTACTCAAAGGACCTTTCCAAAGTCTATAGAGTGAATACACACACACACACACACACACACACACACACACACACACATACACACACAAACACACACACACACACACACATACACACAAACACACACACACACACACACACACACACACAAACACACACACACACACACACATACACACACAAACACACACACACACACACACACACACACAAACACACACACACACACACACAGCCGTTTGTAATGAACTAAGTGACAGATTTTACATTTTTAACTACATTATTGTACAGTTTCTCCATCAATAAATTAATTAAATGTGCCAACTGAGCAATTAATTAGCACAGAAAACAGTTTGGTAATTAGACCAGAGGCGCCAGGTGTAATATTAAATAAAATAATGTACAATGCAGACAAGCAGCAGTTTAAAGGCAGTGTCTGCGAACACGGGAAACAGAAAACCAATCCAGAAAACTTCTTTGAAAACCACAAAATATTAAATTCAGTTTGTCGTCGATCCTCCTGAGTAGAAGCTGTAAATCATCTGATGGGTGTGTCTCCATCTGTTTACCTCCATTTTTAACTCCAAAACATCTTAAAAACAGATTAAAAATCCCACCTGGTTCATCAATGCCCACCATTGAATTCTTCACAGCGAGTGTCTTGTTGTAACGTCTGCTGTGATTGATCGGTGGGATGAATGAGTTTAGCCACAATATAAACTGTGTCACCGTGTCACTATGTCACCGTGTCACCGTGTCACCGTGTCACCGTGTCACCCTGTCACCGTGTCACCTAGTCACTGTGTCACCTTGTCACTGTGTGACTGTGTCATCATGTCACCATGTCACCTTGTCACTGTGTGACTGTGTCATCATGTCACCATGTCACCTTGTCACTGTGTGAGGCTTCAAGTTGGGGCTGATGACAACTAGAACGAGGACCAGGACTCAGATTGGAGAACACTTTGTTAATCCCCTGAGGGAAATTCAGACCTAGAACTAGAACCTCAACTACAACAAGGACTGGAACTCGGACTTGATCGAGAACTAGAGCTGGAACTATGAGCAATTAGAACTAGAACAAGAAAAGAACTAAAGCAGAAACTAGGACTAGAACTAGATCTAAAACTAGGACTAGTGCGAGAACTAGGACTAGAACTAAAAGTCGGAGGAGAACTAGACCATCCTCTGTAACTTCTCCCTCGTGTAATCTGTAACGCCCCGACCCTGGAAACGTTCAAGACAACCCCCAAGACCCACCTTTTCACCGTGGCCTTTCCCCATTAGTTAGTTGTAGTTAGTTGAGCTATCCCTTTGATTTGCTTTGTTCCTGTACCTCCCTCCCTTCATCTGCCCCCCCCCGCCCCTCTCCTCTGAAGCGACCTTGGGTTTTTTGAAAGGCGCTATACAATTTTAAGTTATTATTATAATTTTATTATTAGAGCTGGAAATAGGACAAGGACCAGAGCTAGAACGAGGACAGGAACTACAGCTAGAATTACCACTAGAACCAGCACTCAGACTAAGACTAGAATTAGAAATACAACTCGGACTAAAACTACAACTACAACGAGGACTATAACTACAACTACAACTAGAACCAGCACTCTGACTAATGACTACAGCTAGAGCTAGAACCAGCCCTGCAGCCTGTGTTTAGTATATTCACCATCATTCAACTGAACTCCCTTCAAGGTCGTTTTAGACAACTAGAACCAGTACCCTGACTGAGACTATAACTAGGACTAGAACTAGAACTATGACTGGAACTACAACTAGGATTAGAACTACAGCTAGAAATACAACTACAACTAGAAACCATAACTACAACTAGAACCAGCACTCTGACTAAGACTAAGACTAGAACTACAACTACAACTACAACAACTAGAACTAATACCCTGACTAAGACTATAACTAGGACTAGAACTAGAACCATGACTAGAACTGGAACTACAACTACAACTACAACTACATCCAGAACCAGCATTCTAACTAAGACTAGAACTAGGACTAGGACTATAACTGCAACTATGACTAGAAACTAAAACTACAACTACAACCAGCACTCTCAGACTAGAAGAGATCTATGACTAGAACTACAACTACGACTACAACTATAACTACAACTATAACTGCAACTAGAACCAGCACTCTGACTAGGACTAGATGAAGGACTAGGACTAAAGCAAGAGCTAAAACCAGCACTACAACTAGAAGTAGAATGAGATACTAGAATAGCATATATAACTAGAAGAGTTATTGACATGAAATACGTTGTCTACAAGGCTGTTTTATTTCATTTACCTTATTTTTTCATCTTTTTCCTCTGAAAATAGCCTTGTGAGGCCACAGATACCAGCCGTCCTTAAATCTACAGCCTATGAATCCTAATGTGCAACATAGAATAAACACATTTCTGGAGGGCTGCAACCAATTAAAAATGTCTTCCCCAATTAGCCGCTGTTTGCTGGAACCACACTGGAGTAATTGGTAATCCAGTATCTAACGAACTGTGATCCC
This sequence comes from Zeus faber, assembly GCF_960531495.2. Classification (NCBI taxonomy): domain Eukaryota; kingdom Metazoa; phylum Chordata; class Actinopteri; order Zeiformes; family Zeidae; genus Zeus; species Zeus faber. The sequence goes on from NC_137195.1 coordinate 4,050,952, forward strand.
TGGACAAACATGGCAGTTTTGCGCTGGTATTACAGGGGAGGGCGGAAGAAGAATAAGATAAATTGGCCGACCAAAGATGACGCTTAGCGTTTGTTCAATAATAAGCTATCGTATACTATAACATTATCCAGTTGAAGAGGAAAGGATGTGTGTGCGCTACATGGATGGTTTCCAATTAACAGAGTAGCAAGATGAGCTAATTTGCACTTTGCAGGGGATTTGATGTGGATTTTCTTAAAATGTGTGCACGTGTCAAAGTGCTCGTCATGCCTCGCATAAGGGGAGCCGAATCTCATCTCATCTCATCACATAATTAATTGCAGTATGAAATGCCACCAGTACGTCAGGTTTAATAAGATCTGCATCTTCGCTCCCGCCCGAGCCCCTGGAACCAGCCTTGCCGACGTAGATTTCTGGATAGACATGTTTATTTTGTGGAATGATGGACTTGCCCAATTGCCCAAAATGTGTAATAAAATAATAATCCCAATATCCAAGTATTATCGAAGTACCTCTAAGGACCTCGTCCAATCGTCAGGTAGGATAGAATACATGTACTTTCCTGAAGGGTGTTATTTTGCAATAATGACCGGATTGGCTGAACATTATCCTTTTTATTACACGGCCACTCACCAAATAAATAAAAACATTGACCCAGAAAAATGATTTGCAATGATTCACCCATGAATAAACAATTTTCTGTTATTATTGTAAATTGTGCCTTTTACAAGAATCGTAAAATGCGAAGCTAGACAGGAAGGTTTATACCGTCATCCGTATCCATCTCTTCCATCGTAGTTTCTTTGTAGCGTCACTAGATGGCGCCACTTGCTAGTGTTAGCAGGAGCATGGAGGGGGAGCAGTAGGTGGGACGTGAAACCAGATGGAGAAGTTGTTGCCCAACGGTCATTTATAACAGATCAGCGGACAATATTCAGATATAACCAACCGCTGATTACCGCTATTGACCAATCAGAATCGAGTATGCCGCAGAGCCGCGCGATCAGACGACGATATTTTGCGCCAATTTCAAATTTTTTCAATGGAACCATCCAGATCAGTGGCTTGGCTCACAACAACAAAGTGCATTTGCTTGGATGTCTTTGCTGAGAGGTCAACTCTGGTGAACTGTGACGTTTGCAGGGTCTTCCAACAGCAGTTTTAGCTGTTGTTGACCTCTGAGGGATCCAAAATGCAGGAGGTTGACACATCAGTAGCGTCGAATGAATCAATGAATAACAAAAAAGTTTTTCTCTTCACGAACCGAAGCTAACAGGATGTAACAGGCAGCGAGTTGTGAGGCGGTGTGGTGCGAATGTTGACTTCCTTTCATTGTGTTTTACTGTCCAAGGCTGCGGAGCGGGCTAGAGCTTTCTCACCAACTTTATACGTCTGGTAACACAAGATGGGATCTGAGCCACAGTGTCTTCGCCAACTCATTCACATTCCCCACGGCGGCCGGATCCACTGTGGAACTGCCCGGTGTCTGTACGCCCTATGAGAGGGATGCGTCCTCACCTCCAGCGCGCTGTAGTACGTCGCCTTCGCGTCCTCATCCGTCTTGTCCGACATCAGGTAGGATTTGATCAGATATTCGTAGAAACTGTCCCCCAGGCCTCCGATGGAGACGTGATCTGAGAGCGGGAAACAAGAGCAAAACATGAAATATTCTCCCCAAACGCTAAACACATTATTCTAGACACACAGGTGTCTCTGCAGTTCCCGGTGCCGGTGACCTGAAGGGAGTTGGGAGTTGATGTGATTCTGGCTCTGTAGGAATCACATCAACTCTCAAGCAACAGCAACGGGTAGAGACGACATAACTCCAAATGAGACGATTGTTTGTTGTGGCAGAAAACTGCAAACTGTCATATACAGCGAAACATTATTATTAGTTTGGTGAGTTATCACCCCTGACAGTGTTTTTATAAAGATTAAACCTACAAAAAGACTGCTGTGCAGAGGGATTATGAAATGTAAAAATATTTATCATAATCTGTAGTTGTAACATATATATATATATACAGTATACATACATATATATATATATATATATATATATATATATATATATATATATATATATCCTGTATATAGTATATACACTGATCAGACAACATTAAAGGCACCACTAAAAACTGGCACCAAGACGTTAGCAGCAGATCCTTTAAGTCCTGGAAGTTGGAGGTGGGGCCCCCATGGATCGGGCTTGTTGTTCCAGCACATCCCACGGATGCTCCATGGGATCGGACCCTAACCCCACCCATCCACATGGTGTAGAAGAAAAGGTGATTCATCAGACCTCCACCTTCTTCCATTGCTGGTCCAGTTGTGACGCTCACGTGTCCATTGAAGGTGCTTTCAGGGGTGGACAGGGGTCAGCATGGACACTGTGAGCTCCCATACGC
>NC_137195.1:4055859-4078359 GCF_960531495.2 Zeus faber
ATAATAATAATAATAATACTAATAATAATAATAATCATATAAACATATAATAATATCATTACATAAATTATTTAAAGATGAATAAAAAAATATATATCATCATCTTGATAAGATGAACTCATTTATTTTTTAACGTTTGAACACTGATTGTTGGTTAGAAAGTATTGTAGTAAGAGTTATTACACTTTGAAAACTGTGTCATGTAAGATGGTAGATGGCCCCTAATGGGCCATTGAGAACTGATTTTATCCTAGTCAAGTTTAACAATAGACAGACAGACAGACAGACAGGCAGACAGACAAACAGACAGACAGACAGACAGACAGACAGACAGACAGACAGACAGAGACGGACAGCACTCACGTTGAACCCAGTTTCCGCTGACTGGACTCAGGAAGTTGGGATACAGCCCATGGGGCTTCTCGATTTTGTTCAGCACCCGCCGGATGTTCATCACCTGCAGGAGCAACAACCGGGTCACATCAATGTTCACCGGGGTTCACTAGGATTCTGTTTACCGCTCCGCAACGTCCCTGACCTTCTCGGTGAACACGGGGTTCCCGGAGAGCTCCGTCAGGTGGACAAACTCGAGGTGCAGGGTCCCGAACTCGGCCAGGATGCTGCTCCCCGCCGAGGCCCAGCCCCAGCTCCAACTGGTGCCACTGCAACAGAACGCACACAGCGCGAGGTGAGCACCACGGCAACCAGCATGGCAACCACGGCAACGCACACATGCACATACACAGACAGTAAATATCAGATAAGAAACCTACGGTATTTGGAAGCAAGTACAAATCGTATATAGTAAATACTGTGTAGCAAGTGTTGATATTGCCGGTGCCCGTATTGTGTGTAAGGTGAGAACTAGTAAGAATGTAAGCACCATATAACTAAATGCAATGTCAATGTATTTAAATAAAAGAATAAAACTTGTTTTTCAAAAGAAACTGCCTCCAACACATCTGACATTTGAATCATTTTATAATAGAATGATAATGATCACATATAACAATAATAATCCATATTTTAATATTCTTACTTGTTGCACCAATTTTGAGTCAATCAATGTGATCATTTTCCTTGGTGGAAGTGTCTCAACATACAGGGGTGATACCGCGCTTATTTTGTTAATGTTTGAATAGGGGTTGACAACCCGGCAAAAAGAGAATAGCTCAAAGCTGGTTGCCCAGGGCAACTGTTTTGAATTTCCCTTAATGTGTGTGCTCCGATGTTTGATTCAGAGGCTGCTCTATTTTTATTTATTTCTCTGTTTAGAGAACTTTGTGAGGCGCACTCCGGTGCCACATGCATTTCATGGATGGTAAAAGTTTGAAAGCTGATTCCACCTTTTGAACACGCTCCCACATCACCGGTGATAAAACTCCCCGACGCACGGCCGTCGACTCGCGCAGATATTGCGTCGTTTATCAAGCTCTCGGAGCAAAGTCGGCAAAAAAAACAGCCCTTTTATGGCCCTCGTGGCCTCCCGTAGGCAGCCGCTGCTTAATGCACCGCGGAGGAGCGGCAATCCATATCCATTCACTTGCCCAGGGCTCTCCACCGGTAATGGCGCCCACCTGTCCGAGGCACCGTGACGGATTCAAACTGCGCTGTCTTTACTCGATGCTGAAGGGAAAGCAGCAGGCGAGGAGCAGGTCACAGCTCCCAGCCAAATCCACCATTTACCCTCCGTTGGCGTCAAAGGACAAAAGGATAGAACTAAAAGAAACTAATGGATCATTGGGACTCGACCCAAGTCCGCTTCAAAATCGGGTTCTTATAATTTAATCCCGTATTGAGGGATCGTCCTCAGCAGGCTGGCGTGCGGGGCTTGGCGCCACAAAGGCCACCGCGGCCGACCGACAACGCCCACCAAAAGACCTGGCTTTCGGTACCAACGGAGGAAGCAGGAGAGCCGCTCCATCGACCCGTCGCCCGGATACCATCCACCCTCACTCACGGGGAGCGGCGGGCGGCCGGGGACCCCGCTCAGGCTGTGGAAGCCTCGTCCAGGGGCGTCGGCGGGAAAAGTCCAACCCCGGGTCGTCTTCAGGGGTGGGAGGAAACCCCCACGGGAACACGGGGAGAACATGCGACCTCCGCCCAGGAAGGCCCCCGGAAGGTCGGAGCCAATAGATACGGATAAAAACACTGGATGAAGAATGGAGCTGAATGGTGAGAGCGGAGGAGGATGACGCCCAGGAAATAACACTGGATGCAGCCATTGAAAGTGTGAAGGCCAAGTCATCAGCCGCCGAGTTCCATCAGGTTCCATCAGGTTCCATCAGGTTCCATCAGGTTCCATCCCTCTGAGGCCTCCAGTCGTGGTTCTCTCGGCGGGGCGGGCGAGGAACACGCCACACGCAGCATGAGGAAGACAAGGAATTCAAAGCTGGTCGTGCGCGGCGCTGAAGCTGGCAGGTCACGCGTCATGAGCAGATCGCTCAGTTAATGAGTCTCGGGGGTGAAGGGAAGCGCTGGGGCTGCCGATTAGAAACATCAGTGAAGCCAAAGTGTCGATCAATCGTCCTCATGCTCGGGAACCTGCACCAACAAAGAGGCCTCGTGCACAGAGACGCAGGCGACGCTTTGAACATCTTTCATAACACACTGGTGCACGGGGGAATCTGGTGTGTGTGTTACAGTGTGTGTATCTATGTGTGTGTGTGTGTTTTATTTTACAATACGCGTTCACATACTGTATGTAATGTATAGGGGTCTGTGTGTGTGTACGATATTGCTCAATACCGTGTGTGCGCGTGTGTGTACGGTATTGCTCAGTACTGTGTGTGTGTGTGTATGTGTGTGTGTATTGCTCAGTACTGTGTGTGTACGGTATTGCTCAATACTATATGTGTGTGTGTGTGTGTACGATATTGCTCAATACCGTGTGTGCGTGTGTGTGTACGGTATTGCTCAGTACTGTGTGTGTGTGTGTGTGTGTGTGTGTGTGTGTGTGTGTGTGTGTCTGTGTGTGTGTGTGTATGTGTGTATGTGTGTGTATTGCTCAGTAGTCTGTGTGGGTGTACAATATTTCTCAATACCGTGTGTGCGTGTATGTACGGTATTGATCAGTACTGTGTGTGTGTGTGTGTGTGTGTGTGTGTGTGTGTGTGTGTGTGTGTGTGTTGCTCAGTACTCTGTGTGGGTGTACACTATTACTCAATACTGTGTGTGTGTGTGTGTGTGTGTGTGTGTGTGTATGTGTGTGTGTTTGTATTGCTCAGTAGTGTGTGAGTGTGTGTGTAGGTGTGTGTGTATGTGTGTGTGTGTGAGACATTTCCCATGTTTTTTTCAATGCTGCCTGTTTGTGTGTGTGTATGTTATTTGAACACTTACTTGCATATACACAGCTGATGCGTGTGTGTGTATATTTATTGTATCTTTTTTATTTTTATGTCGTTTTTATGCATGTTGTTTACATCGTTGTGCGTTATCTGTGTTTATGTGTGTATGTGTATTTCTGTATGTGTTTATATATGTGTGTATTTCTGTGTGTGTGTTTATGTATTTGTATATTTGTGCATATTTATCTGTCTGTGTATATTTGTGTGAGCTTCTGTGTGTTTATTTGCATGTGTGTGTTTATATGTGTGTATCCCTGTGTGTGTGTGTATCATATATGTGTGGATGTGTATCTGCGAGTGCATTTATATCTATTTATGTATTTATCTGTGTGTGTATGTGTGAGGGTTTGTGTGTATTCCTGTGTTTACCTGTGTGTGCGTGTTTGTCTGTTCATCCCTGTGATTATCCGTGTGTATTTACATGCATATATGTGTGTGTTTACATGTGTGTTTACCTGTGTGTTTTTCTCTGTGTGTACCTGTACGTGTACCTGTGTGTGTACCTGTGTGTGTATGTGCTGTGAGTGCTGCAGATCTCATTTCAAACTCCTTGCACTATCTGCTCTACAGGGATCCCTGCTCCTCCCTTCCCGTCTGCAGGCGCAGCCGCCGCGTACTGCTCCGGCAACATTTAAACCGGGAACGAGGTAATTAGGTTCAGCGGCAGCTGTCCAGCCGGGGGATGGGTTAATTGGTAGCAGGTGCGGACAAGGAACCAGAGAACGTCTTCCGAGGACACAGCGAGACGCCGAGCTCCTGGATCTCCAATAATAAAGCTACGGAAACCAATAGAAACAAGCACGTGGGAGGCAACAACTACACTAAACGAGTTTCTGAACTCGTTTTGATGATGTCATCTGTACTTGGCTGTAGAACGTATTATCCGTCTGATGGTAGAACGTAGTATCCGTCTGATGGTAGAACGTAGTATCCGTCTGATGGTAGAACGTAGTATCCGTCTGATGGTAGAACGTATTATCCGTCTGATGGTAGAACGTAGTATCCGTCTGATGGTAGAACGTAGTATCCGTCTGATGGTAGAACGTAGTATCCGTCTGACGGTAGAACGTAGTGTACGTCTGACGGTAGAACGTAGTGAAGGTCTGACGGTAGAAAGTAGTATCCGTCTGACGGTAGAACGTAGTGTACGTCTGATGGTAGAACGTAGTGTACGTCTGACGGTAGAACGTAGTGAAGGTCTGACGGTAGAAAGTAGTATCCGTCTGACGGTAGAACGTAGTGTACGTCTGATGGTAGAACGTAGTATCCGTCTGACGGTAGAACGTAGTGTACGTCTGACGGTAGAACGTAGTGAAGGTCTGACGGTAGAAAGTAGTATCCGTCTGACGGTAGAACGTAGTGTACGTCTGATGGTAGAACGTAGTATCCGTCTGATGGTAGAACGTAGTGTACGTCTGATGGTAGAACGTAGTATCCGTCTGATGGTAGAACGTAGTGTACGTCTGATGAAAGAACTACCTTTAAGAAGTGGTTGCCAGGTTTCCAACCATGCGTCAGCTGTTGGTTGCCCAGAGCAACCAACAGCTTATTTGTCATTGATGTTCATGATGATTGGTTCAAACCTCGTGGGAGGTCAGTGATTACACTCAATTAGTTTCAGGATTGGTCTTGACGATTGCTTCTGTCCGTGATGTGGAGTGCGCTTTACGTCTGGAGACAACAGAATATTCCAGACAAAAATGTGTTTGTGCAGTCAGGTTCAGGACCACGTTGGCTCTCTGCCGGCGATGAATTATGTAGGGAAACTTGTCTCAAGGTGTTTGGGACTCGGCCGGCGCTGACACAAACTTTTAGAAGTTGGTTTCCAAGTCGCCAATAGAATATTGTCGACAAAAAGAAAAATTAAGCTTGATTGAATGATAATGATCCCATATAATTTTTACCCATAATTTCAATGGTCTCACCATTTTAAATCAATTGTAAATCAATGTGTCAGGAACACATTTTGGGAACATAGCGAGGTACAACATATCCTGCTTGTTATTTTTTATTTTCCATAATAAAAGCGGTTGACTACGGGGCCACACAACCAGGCCACAGAAGATGATGATTGACAATGGCCCCAAGTCTTGTTGCCCGGGGAAACCAGGCAGTGCAGTTATCTTCAGGCTCTGCTCCGCTCTCACAGACGAGTGAAAAGAAGCTTCAAAGGGGAACCTGCTGGTGGCTTCTCATTATCCAGGCATAGAAATTGATTTTTACTATTTTGTTTTTTATCAATAATGCTGCCACAGCTCTCACATTATCAACTAGATGGCGTCTATCTGTACCGTCTACCGTTCAATCCGCTGACAGTGGAGCCACAGCCTTGACGTACTGGGATGTTGGCGCGGTTCCCTGATGAAGGCTGTTTAGGTCCCCAGCAGACCCCCTCCTTTGATTTTTTTTTTTTTTCAACATTATATTCCTTGTGCGTGCTTTGATCCTGCTGCTTCTTCCAATTGGCGCCACAGGAGTTTTCCTTTTTCCTAACTCAGTTGCAACCTTCCCTCCTTCTGAGTAACCACTAAATGAAAGCAGAGCGGGGGGAGCGGAGGCTGCCGGGCCGCGGAGACACTTGGCTAAACCAGGCTTTTGACAATATCCGAGACTTTTGACAAGGCTGATTATTTCATGTTGAGTAAAGCACCAGACCCGCCGGGGCTTAACGCAGTTAGACCCAATTTAAATTTCTGCAGAAAACAATGGCCGGATCTGTCAAACGGCGACAGACGGCGGGCGGTAACGACGCCGCGAGGAGCCCGGTGGGACGCGAGGGCAGCCAGGCGAGATCCGGGGACAAATATGTCGTGTCGGTGTGAGGGATATTCACGTTTCTTTGAGGGGGGAAAAAAAATCGCTCCCGGGCCTCGCTCACGTAGCAGACTGCAGTGGCGGTGAACAGACGTGGGGCGCGGAGCTCGAGCGCAGATGGTCGAATATTTGCTCGGTGACAACTCGCATGTCAAGCTGCCGAGCCAATATGTTGAGGATATCGTCAGACGACTCCCTGGTCTTAAAGCACATGCCGCTGAGCCGAGCCTGAGGCTTCCCGGCTTCTGATCCAGTCCGACGCGACGGCCGCCGCCGTCTGACCGGGCGGCTTTGGCCGCACTTGCGTCGACGGAAGCGGCGTCGGAGGAGGCCGATCTGCACCCCGCTTGCGAGCATCCGTGCTTGGCGGTGAACATGAGCTCTCCGCTGTTTCACAACCGAGCTCCCATCTCCTCGCTAGATTGAAAATGAGATGCCTCCAAAAATGTGTCCCCCCCCCCCCTCGCTTTCTAAATGAATTCAGTCACGGCGGCGGAGCGCGGGCGAGGCTCGTCCGGGGCTGAACGAGACGAGAGCTACAGCGGCGGTGTGAAGAATAAGTCTTTCTATCCCGCTCCTCTGTGCATCCACTGCGGGGAGGAGGGCGCGTCGGCGGGGGAAATTATTTCATCCTGTAAAAAAATTGCATGTATGCATGAGGATTCAACATACGCCGCCTTCCCGGGACATATTTTTTACGCATTTTCGATTGCGTTCCCCGGAGCCGCAGAACCCTCCCAAACACGAAGGGTGAACTGAGCCTCACGGCTGAAAGTCAGGTAAGCGCCCGGCAGCACACGCTATCGGTGCCGTCTGATTTGGGATGACAGTGTATTGCCATGTTGTGAAGCCATTTGTATTTCCATGGAAAAGAGTGAGGTTGCAAGGGGTTCCCATGACAACGCGGGTTCCTCCACCGGACGAAATGGCTGAAAGATTTTTGAACCGCGTCAAACGGTCGCTTACCTGATTTTCAGACATGGGGGGGTTTACCCTTCGTGTTGGGGTGGGCTCTGTGGTTCTGGAGGTTGGTGAAAATGGTGTCTTGAGAAGGCACCATTGTACGGAAAAGCCCAGCCGCCAATCTGCTGGGGGGGGTCTCAACGCCGAGCCCCTGCCATAAGCGCACGATGGGAGTTAGACTCTAGATTCTATCACTTTTGGGTTTTTAACCGTTTTTGAACGCATGGATGGCCGCCGCTCCGACACAAACGCGGTGAACCCTCGACGATGACCCCCGAAGGGGACACAAGGGACCCCTGAATCCCAACCCCCGCGTTCAAGCCAGACATCCATTCACTGACAATTCGGAGGGATGGAACGGCCAAGATGGCGTCGGAACATGTCGGGCCCATGACGGGGACGGCGCCGGATCTGATGCTCACCTCCCCAGGTTGATAACCCCACGTGGGATTCCAGTTGGCGTGTTGAAGGCAGGCAGCAGTTTCTCCCCCAGCTCCACCGCCTTCCTTCTGAACATCTGGGTGGAGAGAGAGAGAGAGAGAGAGAGAGAGGATAAGAACCAACAGACGCCGGGAAGAGTAAAAAAGGCAAATTGCTATGTGACGCATTTCACTTGTAGAGTCACCACCAGTGACAAACCAACGTCATTTCACAGAATGGGTGTAGTTGGGGAGTTAATGAGTTGGTGCTATTTCAAATCTCCTATAAGACGGTAAATGCCTTCTTCTTCTTCTTCTTCGCTACCGTAACGATGTCAATAGAAGCGCCGGTGCCAAGAGATGGAAGCGTTTGTATTCATGTGTGTCGCGTCGCCCCGCACCCAGTGAGGAAGCGCCTCCATCCTTGTATCCAGGCGGCTCGCGCTGCCCTCCGTCAGGCTCCTCAACGCGGCGCGAAGCTCGAGTCGGCAAACACAATAAAATCAAGGCTGGCAACCCTGACACAAACAAATACAGACACGGAAAAACCTTTCTGCGGCGCCCGGGTCCAGAAAAGAGGCCGACGCTCTGCTGCAGAAAAAGTACACCTTTTCCGCAGAGAAGCCTCATTGTGAAAACTAATTACGGAAACCATAACAACAGCCGGAACAATGGAGGCCCAGCTGGATCAAAATCAATCTCATTGACGCAATCTGCAGCGGTTCATTTAAAACCACTCCCTTCTGCGAGAGGACGGAGCGGGCTGAAAGAGGCACGAAACCCATCCACGGGGGAGGAAGGGGGTGGTGGTGGTGGTGGTGGTGGTGGGGGGAGACGGAGGACGAGATTGAAATACTGACAGAGACACAAAGAGAGAGTGGAAGCCAGAGGAAGAGACTTCAGACAAGTGAGTTTGATACTGTGATACCACAACGCCTGGGAGATGACGGAGAGATAGCGGGAGGGGGAGAGGGAGGGGGAGAGAGAGAGAGAGAGAGAGACATATACCGTATAAATATATATATATATATTATATAAAGTACATACACAGAGAGAAAGATGATGGACAGAGAGACGGAGAGAGAGAATAACTTGGAAAGTGATGGAGAGACAGAGCTGGGAAATCAAGAGATGAGAGAGAGACATGCAGAGAGAGAGGGAGGGAGGGTGGTGGGGCCGGGGTTGGGAGGGAGGGAGGGAGGGTGGGGCCGGGGTGGGAGGGAGGGCGGTGTTCTCAGTTACTCGGCAGCGAGACCGAGCCACGGAGGGAGGATGGGAAGATGAAAGGGCGTCAGGGAGACGGCGAGCGCTGGCCTCCGCCATTAACATTATTATCTCCATCACAGCTATTAGTCTCCGAGCCGCTGCCCGCTCCCCTACAATAAAAAGGGCGGAGCTGCGGTGTTTTTCCGCTCGGGGGGAACCGAGCCCGCTACGTCAGGGCTGTTCGAGCAGTGACCCTAAAAAACATGTGAAACATAGAGAGAGGAAATGCAAAAACAATGCAGATCCGTATTCTTCAAATTATCTTCATAAACCAATGGAAACTGTTTCCATGGAGTCATATGTTTGTTTGTTTTTTTGTTTCTTTCTTTGTTTCTTTCTTTGTTTGTTGGTAATTTAAGACCTGCAGGTATTTCTGAAATCACAGTGACTTCAGTTCATGGCTGTGAGCTGTACATGCATTCAAAGGGCCGCGCTGCATTGACACGTGGGCCACAGTTGGGTACCACGTGTCTCCATGCCGGAGCTGTAGACTCGCCAGAGGGAAAAGCGGAGAAGCCCTCCACCCAGGAGCCCCAACAGAAGATGTGACGGCGGATGCAAGATTCTGTGGAATTTCAAAAAACTGGAAGTTCCAGCGCAACGTCTCGCACCGCGGGGGTTCTCCAGGCTGCCGGGAACGTTCTGGATCTGGAGCCTTGGTTTCGGGCGGTTTGCCTTGGTTTCGGGCGGTTCGAGGGGGGATCGAACCCGTGAAGTATCAGGTCTCAGACGATAATGGAAGTTTATCTTATTGATGGGATGTTCTAGGAGGAAAGACAAATCATTATCCTGTTGGAGGCTGCGCCGGTGGAGCGACAGGGGGGGCGGGGGTTGAAAAGCGGACCGTACCACCTGAGCCTGGAGGGGTGGCCCGGGCCCAGACATTTGTTTGCCGTCTGATCATCTGCGAGGGGGACATTCTTGCAGCTCATCTGAAAAGCCAAATTTGAACGTGTTTGCAGCTAAGTGGCAGTTTCACGTTAACGACCCAACGCTAGGGAATCACCTCCAGCGCCCCCCGGGGTGGGTGGGGTTCATAAAATGTGTCCTGGCTCCATCACAAAGGACGCAGCCCCGCCCTGTCTCCTCGATGCGCGTTTCATAACCTCTGCTCCCCCTCGACACAGATTGACATTCTGTCCGTTCCTCGCTTTTTTTTTTTTGCCGACGCTGCAGACTTCACGGCCTGACGGGCGACGGTTCGGAGCGACGCCCGGGGCGCGGGCGTCACGGCCGGCGGGCTCCGAGGTCGTCCTCCGGAGGGGGAAGGGGAGAGATCTTCGACGTCCCCCGCCCGGCCACGCCCGCGCCCACCGGCGTTGTTTGAGTTCAAGCGGCTGCGGGGGGATAAGTGCGAGCCCCGGAGACGCTCGCTCCACGGCCGTCGCCCGGCGCCAGGGGCCGCACCGCCCTGCAATTATTTCGCAACAAAAAAAAATAAACACATAGGAAATGAGGTGGAGCGAGGCGGGGGAAGCTTTGTGCACCCGTTCAATCTGAAGGACGTTTCCCCATCGACAATTATCCATTAATTCGTCCGGGCGTCAACTCCATTCATCCTGCTTAGTTCCTTTCTGTTGACTCGCCTCCTGAAGCCAAGATATCAGGCAGTGGTGCGGGTCGGTCTCACCATCTCTCACCGCCAAGTTTTTCCAGGGGCCTGAAGCCGCCATATTTAATTCATGGTGTTGTCGGGATCAATTTCAATGATAAAAAAGTGAAAAATAAAAAGGACACTGTCAGAATTTGAACTCCCGGTTGAAGGGGCTCGCTGTGGATACAGCAGAGGCTCTGAAACCATTCAACTGGCGAACCCAGAAAGACAGGTCAGAAAGACAGGTCAGAAAGACAGGTCAGAAAGCCTGGCGACGCCCGGTCGTCCCTGCTCGTCCACGTCCGACGCACGACACGCGCAAGCCTCCGTGGAGTCGGCACCATCAGGTGATAAAAATCAGAGACGTTCCTGCTGCGTTTGTGATCATTTGTGCCGCTGTGGTTTTTTTTGGGATATATTTAACGTCATATCTCATGAGATGTTTGATGTGACTGTCCACCCCGTCGTCGTCAGGACGCTCCTGAATTTGGACCGATTGTCCCCACAACCAGACGGAATGTCCCGCATCTTGATGGGTTTAAGCTTGTATATTGAATTATGTTCATTTCTATGACGCTGACGTTGATTGGCATGCATGCTGCAAAGAGTCGGCGCCGCTGCAGGAGTGTCTCCTCTCTTCTCCGGTGCAGGCCGCGCTGCGCGACCTCCGGGGACAGAGTGGGAGAACGAGTTGCTATGGTTACAGGGTAAACACACTCATACCCGCGCCCTCTCTCTCTCTCTCTCTCTCTCTCTCTCTCTCTCTCTCTCTCTCCCCATGGCTCTTATGGAACATGTCGTTGAAGTTATTCATTGTGCATCCGCCAAATAATTTGACTGAGAGAATAATTTAGGATAGAACATTTATATTTTAGAAAAATTATTAATTTTTTCAATCGTTTAGAACACATTTTCCTTTTTTTGAGCATGTCCAGAAAATCCTCTGGCGACCCCCTGGGAAGCAGAGCGCGACCTCTCCGGGAGTCGGAACCCACAGCTTGAGAAGCCCTGATGTGCAGTGCGTGCACTAACGCAGGTTGAGGCGCTTGGCTCGGCGAGAGCGGGCCGCGGCTCTTTCAGTATCCCGTGTTGGTGCCCGATTTAAAGGTCTCAGATGGCGGTTCCACCTCGGTACCGTCCATCACCGGGTTCCCCCTGCGGGACGCCGCCATATTGAACTGTTCCAAGTAGAATGATGGTGGAGGCAAGGCCACAGCACGTCCTCTCTAAATGTAATGATTGACTGTTTACGTGTTGCATTGGATTTGGGGTTTAGCTCCTGTCCCGCCCCAGGAGATATTCATTTCACAACATTCTACATTTACTACATTGTCCCATTTTAAGAGTCACAGAAGAATGGAAGATTTTTTTGGATGGATGATACTCACACAAATACATTTTTCTGGAAATATCACATCATCCCATAATACCCTCTGTGAAAATTATTATTATATTATTGCTTATTGCTTATAACCCTTATAACCATTCAGTATTCATACATAATTATATACTGTATGTATAATTCATACATGCACAATGCCCTTGATGGAGGTTTATTATTTATAGTATATTTTGCGAAATATTTCCATGTTCTATTTTTATGACTTGATTATTACTGGCTATTTGTTCTAATATGAGCTGCTGTAAAACCATGATTTCCCTACGGAGATGAATAAAGTATCTATCTAATCTATTTCTCTGCGCAGTTCAAACCTTTTCCTGCTTTATAGAACCCTAAACTCCCGTGTAAATCCAGCGCTGCCTCCAGAAGAGTCCACCAGCCCACACACACGCTCAGTACGACTGAACAGCCGAGTGTGTGAAACCACCGTCTGCATCCCATAATGTGTGAAACAGCCAAGTACCAGGACCACACATTGCATCTGGTGAAATATTGGGTACTACATAGTACGCGGTACACAGTAGGCAGTACATAATATGTACACGAGTATGTAGTACTGTGCTGTTCTGAAGGCAGCAAAGGTCTGCTGGCCGTTACCCACAATGCCTCACTTCATGGTTTCTCAGTGTAGTACCGTGACAACAGTGGATTTACAAAGTTGCTCATTAATGCGATACAGCTGGAGCTTACAAAGAACTGTGTGTGTGTGTGTGTGTGTGTGTGTGTGTGTGTGTGTGTGTGTGTGTGTGTGTGTGTGTGTGTGTGTGTGTGTGTGTGTGTGTGTGTGTGTGTGTGTGTGTTTGTGTGTCCAAGTCCCTCAGCCTCCTCTCTCTCTCTCTTTTCATAGAAGTCCCTGATGATCTGACCTGGCCTCGTTTCTCCCCAACAGTCCCTTCTGCCGCCACAAGCCAGCGGCTTAAAACACGCACACACACACTCACACACACACTCACACACACACACACACACACACACACACACACACACACACACACACACACACACACACACACACACACACACACACATTCCTGCTCACAAGTTAGTGTGTGCACTTCACACAATCTATATACACAGATAAACACACAGAGACACAAATAAACACACACACCCCAGGATATGGAGCAGATCCAGATATCCAACGACACTGTCACTGTGTGTGTGTGTGTGTGTGTGTGTGTGTGTGTGTGTGTGTGTGTGTGTGTGTGTGTGTGTGTGTGTGTGTGTGTGTGTGTGCGCGCACCATGTGTAATATTTATTCTGTCTGTCTACATGTGGACATTATATTACATCATTAATCAGAGCCTTTTGTCCCGGGCGACTTCAAATAAGTACATTTTATCCGTGGTATCATACATCTTGGTTTATCTTTTTATATTCAGTTTATTTTTGTGGTTTAGGTTTATTTCATTGTTAACTTCTTGGGTTTCTTGTACATGGCAGATTTATCCATTTGTAGTTTAGTGTTTGTGTACATTGCCAAAATTGCCTTATTTATTTAGGTCATAATTTTTTTTTCTTCTTACTTTGTAGGTTTATAGTTATTGTCTTTCACTAGGTTTATTGTTTATTGCCATATTATTTGTTATTTACTTGTTATTTGTTAGGTTTATTGTATATTTTCACACTATCCCATCTTCAAGTTAACTTTGAGGTTCATTGTATTTGACTATTTTCTAATTAATACTTTTATTCTATTGTCTTATTATTATTGCCATATTTGATGATGCCTGTCTATCCATCCATCTATCAGTATCAGTGACAGTATCAAACCACTGTAAATCACCATGACAGCAAGATCCACAGATATGTACTAACAGAGGCACAGATAAACACACAACCGACAAACAGATATGAATTATATATTATATATATACAAAATACACAAGCACACACATTGCAATTACCTCTTAGTTATTTATGTGTGATTACATGCTCGTAATTTACTCTGATATTAATTAGAGGGAGGGCCCTTTGGGGTTGCATCTGGTCCGTGATTTACGGCTCCATTCACCAGAACACAAGCTAAACTGCGGCTCACGCTCATAAATCCAACTCGGGTTCCCACTGCAGCAAACTCAGCTCCCAGGGGCCAGTCCTCCCTCCCCATGCATCAGCCGTTTACCACAAACTGACCTGCTCTGTTCTCCCTAATTCACTAGTTTATTTTACAGTTACGAAAACGTTACGTAAATTCGAAGTAGAACGCCTAAAATGCCGTCCGGAATATTGAGGGTGCATCGGTTTGGGTTGGTGACTTGGATAACCAGATCTAACCAGATTTCCTGTCTTTTGTGTTGAAAACCATTAGCAAATGAAGGAAACCGGACCGAATGAGCTTGACTAGACTTTCACTTATGAATGCAACCAGAAGACTCCTTCCACTGGAGCGGTGGTTCCCAACCTTTTGGGACGCGCGGCCCACTTGAAAACCTCAAAAGCGTTGGCGGCCCACATCCGACCACAAGTAACACGGGAGCCAAACAGTGCGTTCTCAGAGGGCGTATATTTTAACAATCATATGCATTCTCATACATGCAGTGCAGTAGCGGTACAATCAAAAAAAGAGCTGTGTTAAAAATAACCTCACATCAACGGAACTTTTGCGTAACGTTGGTAACGTAAAACTAACAATAGCAGGAGCACGTGGATATGAACTCACCTCATGAGAAGGCTGATGCTGCATGGCAGACACCACCGACTTGATGCCTGGCTTAAGGGGCGACAGCCTCAGTCCAAGATCTGGATCAACATTCACTTTATTCCTGTATTTAGTCTTCAATGCCACAAGCGGCGAAAAGCCAGTCTCAGAAGAGATACGTCGCGGGGAAAGGCATCAGAAATCGCACAGCTCTGTTGGACGGATCGGGACGCTCAGAAGCAACATGAAGCCAGAAGTTTGTCATGTACTTCTGTGAGAAAGCCAGTTTCAGAGATCCACAGACCGTCCTTCTCTTCCGTCTCGGGACTGCGAGGGTCTCGTCACTGTGGCTGGCGAAGGGGGTTTTCCATCCCGCTGCACTGCACATCTGGGATGGGGAAGTGTTTGCGCGGCTTGGTCCTTAAACCACGCAGGTGCGCTTCGACATGATTGATCACGGTGACGGGAAGCCGCATTCCTTCCTTTGTCAGAAAATCGGACGGATTCCCAAACGAGTCAAAGTCTCGTCCGCTCGTTATCAGATGTTCACACATTCTCTACCATCTCGTCAATCCTGCGTCTGACTGAGTTATCACACAATGAGACGAGGTTGATTGCAAGCCAATCCAACGCCTTCTCTCCCCCGATAACTCTCACCATCTCTTTTGTGGCAGGAAGAATTAAATTCCCCCCGATTGTATGTGACTTACCAGGCTGGGCTATGAGTCGGGCGACCTGATAGGACGCTTCCGCTGCCTTTGCGTCCTCGGTGCCCATACATGACGTTTCCATCACCTCCCTCTCGCCCTGATGCTCCTTGAGTTTATTATGGAAAAGTTCAAGCGGCTTAGACATGTCCTGTTGGTGTTTTGCCTGGAGGTGATGGCGCAGTTTGCATGGCTTCAGAGAGTCTCGGAACACACCACGCACAGCGGTAACGGTTGGTCTTCCGTGCCTGTCCAAAAAAATTCCAATGATAAATATTCAGTGCTATACTTTCTCTGAGAGTTTCATTTTTGTCCGACAGGCGGGGCTGTCCCGCCTCTCCGATCCATTTTGATTATCACCGCAAGTCAAAAATGTACAGGTGCACGTTGATCATGGTCGGGCTTGGACGTAGTACGCCCCATCATAAGTTCCTATCTATCAGTGATGATGAAGGTTTTAAAGAAAAAAAAACATGACATTTTATCTTTTTTTACATTTAAAAACCTTTTTGTAATTAATATTTTTTTTCAATAAAATCTGTGTTTTGGGCATGAATTGGCGACCCACTTGCAATGCCCTCATAGGTTGAGCATCGCTGCACTAGACCTTTCACGTATCTTATAAATGCAACCTAACCACTGGACTTCCATTTGACTTATCTCATGAATGCAGCCAGAAGACACCTTCCAACTCGACTCGAGCTGCACCAATAGCCCAAGCAACGTACTGAACCAAGTGATTCAGACTTCTACAAGAATGCTCAAACAAAGGCGACAACCTTCAAAATATAATGTGCCTTGAGGAAGAGTAAAAGACGCCAGGGGAGTCTGGAACCCTCCAGGAAACGAGGAGGCTCTCTAACAAGGTACGATAAGAGGTCACGGCCTCGGCTGGGTTGGACATAGAATAACGCTTTAAGGTTCACACTTAAAGTTAAGATGGATCCGTTCGCAGTCTAGTCCCAGAATGGTATGTGAAGACATTTGATCTTCAGCAAACCTGAAACACATTCCTGGAAAGATTCGATAAAATGTGTGTGTTTAGACCCAAAAGCACTTTTGTCCCAGTCGCATCCAGACCATCTGTTGAAGCTTTTTGGTGGAACTGGAGACCATGGACGCGCGCGCTAGTGACACCACGACGCCCCTCGCTGATAATCCCGCTCAGCCTTTTAAGGAATTGGCCGGGGATAAAAAGATCGTAATCAAACTTGCAGATAAAGGAGGGGACTCAACTGTTGTCCACGCTAATGTTTGATTATAGAGTCGACGGCCACCGCCAGCTCAACAACGGAAATTTCTGAAGAAAATTTAAACCATAGCCTTGGCATGGACTTCCACAATACCTTTATTTTGATCTGTGATGTTATGAGAGAAGACTTTTTTAAGGGAAAAACCGCTTCTCTACATGGGGATTTGATTACCCAAACAATTAACTTTGTCAAACGTTGTCACCGACAATGAATGAGATTGATTTTCATGTTAAGCCATTTGTCCAAACATGAGTAATTTGTCTTTTACATTTAGGATTCCCACAGATATCTGAACTCAAAGACATGCCGGGTTAAACATCTTTTGTAACTCTTGACATTGAAAGACTCTTCCACACTAGCATTCCCATGTTGTTGCCTTCGGTCTAACAGAATAAATACTGTCCGATCATTGGATGTTTCTTCATGACAACGTTTAAATCAAAACTTGCTCCGCTCAATATCTTTACAGTAAAAACAACATCTGATCAGGGGCAATGTTGAGAAAGATTTCATGCTAAGGACTGAGGAGCAGTTTTCAGATATATTCATTCTCGTTTGGGTCACTCGTACATTCCAGCTCCCAGAAACGGCCGGCGTTCCTGCAATTCTTGTGAACACAAAATGAAATGAAAGACGTATGGAAGGGAAGGGCGTCGCGCGGGGCGAGAATGAGTTCTCTCCCCGCTCTTGATGACTGCAGACGCACACGGCCGTCCCTCCCGGCTCACGCCACTCTGGAACCGGGCGGAGAGAGAGGGAGACGCCACGCTCCGCCGCCTCCAGTCACCCGGCGCACCTCTCAATCCGTCCCGCAAGCGTAAAAGTGTGAATGTGTTTTCTACAGTGGTACATCCCCCCCATCCACGCTGGGTGTACTGTGGGGGGGACATTCGTCATCTCGCTGTTACCCTTCTGAAATACATGCATGGACGGATTCCAATATCTGCTTTTATCAGTCCCAATTCACGACCCACCCAAGAAAGTAAAAGTTCCACCAAGTGTAACCAAGACGTCCGGAGGAATCCCCTGCTCGGGAGGCGAGTCAAAGAGTTTGAAACAACAGGAGGTTTAACTCAGAGGGGGTTCTGATGGCCACACCGCCGACCCGTCTAACGGGAGATGGAGGGAAGCGAGGTCACTCCACCACGTGGACTTTGGTCCCACTCTCCTGGTCGTTTGACGTCTCCTTGAGACGCTGTGTATTGAGGCTATTTCGGCCCCAATGGGAGCGTTTACAAGACTGCTGAGACGGCTGACGGCTATGGCCATGTAATGTGGTCTTAAAATAAAGAGGCAGTGAGGGCTTGGTTCTCTGAAACCCACCGTGTTAAATTTGCAATGCCAGCCCCATTTACCTCCCACCGGCGATGCTACCTGGGGAATTAGGTACGATGAGGGCATTTCAAGTTTACAGTGTGTGTGTTATTTTAGAAAAAGGGAAAAAAACATCTATTTTTGTATTCATCAAGATGAAGCTTTCACTCTCTTTGCTGAAAAGGACATATCGGTGTTTTTTTTTCACATTCTCGAACGTGATTGGCTGTCAGACTGAGAGTGCCAGGAGAGCCCCCCTGGTTTCTCACTGAGCACGGAATCAATAAAGCGAGGCAATGTCTAGGGGCTGGGTTTATAGGAATGATGGCTCCAAATGATTGGCTGCCATCCAGAATCCATGCCAGACCCGGGGCCAAATATGACTCATTGTTATGTGGGGTGAGACCTCTGCGAATCTCACTTTTTTTTCTGGCACTATCGGGACAATCCCCTTCAGACAACGGGAACGATGAAGGATTTGGGCAAACTAATCAAATGATATGGAACTCTTATCCCAGATAACAAAGTTCAGCTCTTCTTGGCGTCATTTGGCCAAATCGCGGTTCTTCCTTTGGTTTTCATGTTTCTGAAAGGTGACAAAGATAAGGAAGCGGAAAATTTGACAAGATGAAGAAGAACGGAAGATGGTGTGATGCTACAGCGAGGAGCATTAGGAGTTCTGTTTGATAGGAGTTCATCTGGCTTCCTGAGCCTCTCTCTCAGTATGATCTCACTAAAGCTACGATGCACTTCAGAGACTGTAAGATATGCAAAGTGCATGCTTCGCTTGATTCAAGGCTGGTGTGAATTTAGTTATTGCCATGCAACCAGTTGTCTCAGCAAGGGAAGCTTATTTGAAGACACCACTGCTGGCATTTGTTCCGAAAATAACAATAAAAATCAAAAAAGTTGGAGGGTGACACTTTGAGAATATTCTGATGTCCCGCAGGATGATAAAGGGAAATTTTATAGGGCTGCAAATGAACAATTCCTATTTTCCATTTCTTTCATCTCAGATCAACAAACCACACTCATACAACTGTTGCTATGTTCCACCGACACAAAAACCCAGAAACAGAATCACATTTATTTGCCAAGTACAAAATATGTACTTGGCAAATAAGTGTGATTCTGTTTCTTTTTTTTCACATCATTTAAAAGTGGACAATCAGAGCTTCAAAAACATGGTGTCACTAGTGCGAATCAAGCAAATATTTTTAAAGCTATGGCTTGTTAGGAATCTGGATGCGACAAACTGTGCTTCTGAGATAATCACCCTCAAAGTTTTCCCAACAAGATTCAAGATTCAAGATTTTTTATTTGTCACATACATATACATACTTTCATACATATATGCAGTGAAATGTAATGCAACGCACCCGGTGATAGCACACAATATGTCCTAGGGAAAAAAATAAATAAAAAATAAAGTAGAAAATTCCTTTCTAATAGACCGACTAACACTTGGCTTCATTCAGCCAGCTCCCAAAATACAAATGGATTTTGAGGACCAACAAAGCCACATGGCTACTTGCCACATGGTCACTTGAGACCCTGCTGAATGGGGCAATCTCTGCATTGTTTATGTGTTTTTTGAGAATGTTGAACAGTGTCATCGACACACAACGTCGCTTTAAAAAAAAAACTTTCATATAACGTAAGAATATATATGTTTTATAAAAGTGGAATTATTTAAGAGTTTAATAGTGTGGACAACACAACAAAATGTACAGTTTGTCAATAATATTAGCCTGTTTATCAACCTTGTCTGTCATTTAATATATAAATGTGCATGTGCCAAATATATTCAAAGTTGTTGGCCCCTGGCCGCATTTGCAGGTCAATTTGAGAATCTTGTCCATTGCTAATTATTCATAATCTGCATCACCAACATCAACAGACTTCATCATGTCATCAACCTCGTATGTAACGGGCGTATCATCGCTCTCCTCCGGTGGTTCTTGAAAATATTCTGTTTCATCGTCACATTCAGGTTGAAATCCATGGTTTGAAATGTTCTCCAAGTCCCAGATAATGCCAGTATCAGATTCTGCATCGCTGTCGGAGAACTTACTATCATCGCGGAAAATGAAGTGCTGCTTATACTGACTTTGATCTATCGCACTGGTCAGATTAAGGTCCACGATATGATTAAGAGCTTCCGCCACCCACTTCTCGTAATTCATAACAACACAGAGATAAAAGGTTTCACAGACGTCAGCTTTTGTTCTTCGCGGCTTACGCAACCTCCACAACAATGTATCCAGGTGAGTGTATAAAACACTTAATATGCAAAGGTTGAACTCTATCAAAACGGTTTCACATTGTGACTTCAGATCACGTGGAATATGGAGGAATGATCTTCACCTGGAGGGTCGCTTTAAAAGAAACGATCAATTGGCGTCGCGCTGTTCAGCATCTCAGTAAGTGAACTTTGTTTCCCCAGGTAATCTAATGGGAATATTTAACTCGATGGTTTAACATTTATCTACTATTTATAAATCAAACTCAGTTTTGAAAATACGTTGAGAGAAAAAAAACAAAACACAAAGGAACACAAATCTGGAAAAATCTTTCTTCGTTTTTCAACTTCTTTTGCGGCTCCTGGCGTTTTTTATAAATGCACAACAACACAGGTTTTGCTGCGGTGGGTAACATATTAAGACAAAAACAAGTTCATAATATGCACGTTCACATCCCTGCGTCATTTTCGCCTGTTCTCAACATTGGTTCTCTCTACTCCCCAAAGCAGCTGACTACACGGCTGCACAAGGAGGCGCTCTGGCCTGTCGGCTCAGCCCACATGCCTCTTTCTGCCTCAGCCCTTTAGCCGAGAGGACACAACCCCTAGGAATCTTTCCCTACCACTCAGAGGTCCTGGGAGGTTCGAGAAAAGACAGAGTTTCTGGGGTTGAAGGCGGGACGAGACGATTAACAGACAAAGAAGCTGTGGTAGAAAAGGTGTTTTTTTGTGTTTCTCATCGTGCTGCGTTGCTTCCCAAGATCAGAGAAACTCCCTGTCTGACCACCGCGGGTCTCTGCGGTGTTTAAAATAAAACCCTGCCTGCCATTACACCAACTACCCAGGCTTGTGGTTGTTATATATTCTTAAAACAAGCCACGTTTGTTAATGTAGAACAGCATGAAAACATCCTGTGAAGGAACCATGAGATCAGTTTCAGCCTCCAAGGACTTGGCAGTGTGTTGACAGTCCCTCCTTTCTAAACCATGACAAAAGCCGACCCCTATCTTAGCTCCACCCAAGGTTCTGAGCCTCCAGAGATCTGTTTGAAGCACCGTGGCCCCTCTCATTCCCAGTCTATATTGGAACTGTGATGTTTGAGTGACACGAGACCTGGAGGACGTTCGATGATCTTGAACTTTAAGGGCATTTTCTCGTACAATCTCTTTGCAGTAGTATTAGTGCGGCTTTACACTGAATCCGACAAACGACAACAACAACTCTCATTCATTTACGATGGTAGAGTTGGAAACCAAATGTGAAACGCCCCGAGCCTCTGCTGTGCGGAGATTTCTGCATCCCATCTGTGGTCCAGAAGCAGTCCAAATGTTAAACTCCTGCGAAACCTGTTGAAGCAACTTTTGCCGATTATGGCACGTCGGTGTTATTGGAATTGGGATTAAATGTAAGTAATGACATATGTTAAACGAGTGACGACGTGAAATCCAGACACATGTTATACGATGGCAGAGGGGGTGTCGGGCAGTCGGATTTGTTGTCGGACTCGGTGTAAAAGCTGCTTTAAAAGTAAGCAGTTTACTAGCTCCATGGTTTTGGATAATGCACGGTTAGCCCAAAGGGTCAAATTCCAAAAAACAATGCAGTGCTTTTCATGAATTACAGTCTCTGATAAAGTGCATGACAGAGTGTATATAACTGTGTTTGTGCAAGTTCAGAGGAGCTGCGCGCGCACACACACACACACACACACACACACACACACACACACACACACACACACACACACACACACACACACACACAGACACACACACACACACACACACACACACACACAAACATTATAAACATGGTTCACAGTGGGAGCTGGTGCTGGTCTGGAGATACCGGAACTTTAATTCTGCTGGGGCAGTGATAAGAGCCTCATTTGCTGTGTATTTGCAGGAACAAACACCGGCTTCTCCATAAGCAGGAACCCTCGGCACCGGTGTGCTCAGCTTCCCGGCCGTCGCCTCATATCAATATTAGGATATTTTTCTTTACCCTTCATCTCGCTGGGCCTGGACGACTCAGGCAGACGTTTCTGGGAAATGGCTTGACGACGTTCAGCTCCAACAGTTTTTCACCCTTTGAGCTGCACGTAGGAATGATGACAGAACATTTTCCATAACAGCGATTTCGTTCTTCCACGTCGGAGCGTTTAAAATTAACAAGCAAACGCTGGTTTCATTCTTCGTTTCACAAGCTGCTGCTCAAGGCAAGGGAGGTAAAAAATGATCGGTCTAGAGCTTTATCGGAGTCACAGTCCTAAAGGGTTTTAAAGCCACACATTAGGAGAACAGCCATCCTTAACCTTAATTTCTTAGATGGGCAACTCCTTTGTTGGTGTAAATATGTAGTTTGACATTTACCTAGACACAGATTTCACTTAAAGAACGGAGTAGAAATAGAAAAAGGAAAAATAGAAAAAGATAAAAGCATAGAAACTAAATAAATACATAAATAAATAAAGTGTTTTTGGAGGAGACCAGGTCTAGGAGAAACCAGTAGGTCTGGGAGAAACCAGTAGGTCTGGGA
>NC_137195.1:4083359-4088359 GCF_960531495.2 Zeus faber
GTGATTGGGCTCCGTTCGATTTCGTTCTTGTCAGTTGGATCGATCCAAAAATAAAAAAGGTTGAACTGTGAAACGACTGAAGGATTGGAAACAGCCAATCAGAAAATTTGGATTTTAAACAACTGTGCCGGCGCAAATAAACTGCTGCAACTGACTGTAAAATTAGAGCAACCTACTAGTTAACACAGTGCTACTCCGTGTATATGTGTAATAGGTGTTATTTCTTATCTCATTTTAATTTGTTTTCCTTCCTCGACTGCACTGTTTTTTATTGCTGCGACGCCTTAATTCCCTTAATAAAGTGGAGGATTAACAAAGCGTTGTCTCATCTCTAATCTAATGAAGTAATAGTTGCGACAGAAAATCCTCAGGTTTACTTCAAAATTAGCTCTACTTAATTTACCTCGTGTTTTACGACAGATAACACACGGATCCTTCGCGATCGGGAGCTACGGGAGTGATGGGCTCGAATGCTGCCGTTGGACGGAGGAGCGGAGCCCAACTGGTGGATGCAGGGGAGGTGGAGGGAGCGCAGCGGCGCAGCAAAGCCGGTGCCGTGGGGCGGCAGGCACCGGCTGCTCAAACAGGCCAGTCCATATAAGGGCGTGGAAGCGTGTGGCGCCGTCCAGTTGTCTGACGGAAGCAGCTGGGCAAGCCACGCCTCGTTTACCAAAGAAAACGTTTCACATTTCTTTGCCTAAAGTTGCAGGAATCCAGGTGTTTGGGAAAACACAGATTGTTCATTTTATTTATTTATTTTTTTACAGCTAAAGGTAAAGCACAGATATAAACATCAAGTCTTGAGATCTTGACGGTTGATTTGCATCGACAAACAAACAAACAAACGACGTAGAAAACCAAAATGATAGATTATATTGCAGATTATATTTTCTTATGTCGTGGTCGACTGTATGTGCACAAGAGCTGACAGTGTTCTTGTAGAAGGAACAGATGAACCCTGAGAGAGAGAGAGAGGGATGAGAGGGAGGGAGAGGAGGGAGGGGAGGGAGGGGAGGGAGAGGAGGGAGGGGAGGGAGGGGAGGGAGAGGAGGGAGGGGAGAGAGGGGAGGGAGGGAGGGAGGGGAGGGAGGGGAGGGAGGGGAGGGAGAGGAGGGAGGGGAGAGAGGGGAGGGAGG
Organism: Zeus faber; assembly: GCF_960531495.2. NCBI lineage: Eukaryota > Metazoa > Chordata > Actinopteri > Zeiformes > Zeidae > Zeus > Zeus faber. The sequence continues at coordinate 4,084,496 of NC_137195.1, forward strand.
GAGGGAGGGGAGGGAGGGGAGGGAGGGGAGGGAGAGGAGGGAGGGGAGAGAGGGGAGGGAGGGAGGGAGGGGAGGGAGGGGAGGGAGGGGAGGGAGAGGAGGGAGGGGAGGGAGGGGAGGGAGAGGGTTTTCTTCCAGAAGAGCCTGATGGCAGAGCCAGGCTTCAAAGCTCTGAGCCGCCTCATCAAAGACCAAATTCAGGCGAGGATTCAGCCACAGTGATAGGACGTACGTGTGTGTGTGTGCGTGTGTGTGCGTGTGTGTTAGTGTGCGTGTGTGTGCGTGTGTGTGTTAGTGTGCGTGTGTGTGCGTGTGTGTGTTTGTGTGTGTTAGTGTGTGTGTGTGTGTGTTAGTGTGCGTGTGTGTGCGTGTGTGTGTTAGTGTGTGTGTTTGTGTGTGTTAGTGTGCTTGCGTGTGAGAGATAAAGCCGATGTGAGCCCTGGTGATCAGACAGGCGGCTGCGTCTCGGCGCGTGAGGGTCCGTGGTCGGTTCAGTTTCTATTTTCTCAAACATCCTGAGGTTTAACGGTGAAAATGCCGATGTCATGGAAAAAATTAGATGAAGAATAAGACCTAGCGGTGTGCGCCTCCCTGCTTGTGAGGGCGTGTCAAGCAGACGGATGAAAAACCAAAATCCCTAATTAGGGAGGGCATACATGTGGGGTCTGTCGAGGGTGATAATAAAAATAATAAGATTAAAACCTTTCATACGGTACACGGTCATTTTGTATTGTGCTTTTTTTTCTCCATAAATATATGAATAGAATTTTTTAATTGTAATCCCTGGGAGCGTCCAGAGAACAACTGGAATCGTTACACAGTTTTTGAAAAAAAAAAAAAAAAAAAAAGAAGAAGAAGAAATATAAAAAAAAAAAACGGGTTGAAGACTCTTACAAACGAGGTCAAATCATTGAAATGGATATTTCGGCAGACGGGGCGGCTCTTCATTTAAAGTACATTTCTAGATGAATTTACATTGGATTACACCTCATGGAGCTCATTACATTTCATTGATTGCAATATACTGCAGTTATGGAATGTAACTTAGTACAAGTACTGAAGTTACTCTACTTAGATGAGGTACAGATACTTGAAAAATGAACCTCAATGGGGATAAAACTATATTCGGTTTTGGAGACTTACGACTTTTACTGCTCTACATTTCCAAAGCAATATTAAACCATCATTGAAATATTTATTTTTACTCGACTACACTTTTTGTTATTCTGAAATAAAATGTTCTTATAGAAATTATGTAAAACAAATTATATTTGTATTTTATCCTTATAATGTACTATGACACCACCTATACTATTTTTAAACTATATTTTTATACTATTTAAAAAAAACATTATTTTTTTACTCATGCAAAAAAAAGGTTCAGTAGTACATTATTAAGTATTATAGGCTCTGTTATAAATGTACTCTACTAATACAGTCATGTTACTAAAGTAAAAAGAGCAGGATTTACATTTGTTTTGCTGATGTGATGAACTTAAAATTGTTATGTTATAATTTGTAAAAAAAATGTAATAAATACAAAAACGACATCAATGGTATGGTATCCAATCCTTATAAATGGTATGAAGTATGACCGGCTCTGTTGTATCAGGACACTGGCCAAGACGTTTCATTTGAAAACTTAAAGTACATTGAAGAGCAAGTTCTAGAAAATGTCAAAATCCCTTTTCCACTTTCAGGAGCGTCTCGGTGTCAGTGTCGGTACTTTGCTGCTGCAGGTCTGAGCAGCGTCGGCACCGTCGTGCTCTTCATATTCTTTACACGCAGCGTCTTAGAAATAAAGAGCGACAGAGCATTTGTAATCTACACCCCTCGAGGAAACGCCACCGCCGTCGCTCCGCCCATAGAAAGTTTATGAAGAGCGGCGTCGGGTTTTCACGCAGGGCTAAGGCTGCGCTGCGGAGATAACCAGGTTGAAAAAAAATAAAAAATTAATAAAATAAAATCCAGAGCCTTTCCCCTAAAAATGAAAGAAGAAGAAAAAAGAAAATGAAAAATGAAAACTGTACGATGCTCCAGAAACTCCATTTCAAAAGTTATTCGGGGCAGAGTCGGCGGATCCATCAGGCCCTCTAGTTCCACTTCTGATGGGAAACAGAAATTAATTAAAGGGAACCTAATAACTTAAAAACCCCCAAACTCCTTTTTTTTTCTCGTGCACGTACATGTGAAGCTGCTCCCACAGGCGATGGGAAGTCAGACAACCCGGGCGTTTGCTCTTTTTGGTGCGGCCCCTATTTCAGAAAACATGTGGTGGAACAAGCCGCCGAGGTTTGCCACGCCTTCCTCCGTCATTTAGGGTCTGGGTAGAATTGGAACCTTCGTCCATCAGAGTAACTCCGGCCACGGCTGGAGGACCACAAGCACCGCCGGGAACGGCACAGACCAGCACAAATATTTTAAGTGAAAGAGGAATTAACAGCGACTGTCCGTGAAGAAACTGCAGATGACGGCAGAGGCTGTAGAGAGTGTTTAAAGGCTCATTCTGCTGCGTTTCTGACTCAAAAGAAACAATGAAAAAGTGTGGTAGATAGCGAAGGCTGCACCGCACTGCTGTGCGTTTCTCCAAACAAAAACAATAAAAACAGCGTGTTTTTATTGGAGATGTATTTATTTATTCAATTTTATTCCTTGTCGTTTGTATGGAACAAAAAATTCCCGGCACCGTGTCCCGGTGCGTCCCGGTGCGGCGTCCCTGTCCCCCACAAGCCTGGAGCAAGGAATGTGAGAACAAACTTTCAAATGAGGCCTTGTAGATGTAATATGATGAAGATCCAGCAACTGGATTGATTGTTTCTTGCCTCAAATCTGTTCAGAAACAGACTTTGTCGACTGATGAGGTGAAATCAATTCAAGTTTACAGAGAAATAAAACGGAATCCGGAGAAAAGCTCAAACTCCATTCGCTCACCGAACTAGGGGCCTACGGGGGGAGGCTCCTCCCACTGAAACAGAGCATCCTGGAACAGGGTGGTTTAGAGGCATGTTAGAATGGCTAGAATGCATCATCTGAGTGGTATTTTGAGCAAAAAGAAATTTAATAACATGTTTTGGGGACCTCAGAGACCCATATTAACTTGTGTAAAAGGAGCATAATACTGTAGGTCCCCTTTAACGTTTGAATAGACAGGCATGGTGTACTGAAACAACAGCTAATCCACCAGACTCAATATTACGGTCGACTCTGCATCCATTTTGTTTGTTTATTATTTGACAGGAGGCGGGTTCGGTCTCACAGGTTAAATGGCATCGATTGGAATTTGCGTCCGTAACAGAATGGATTTTGGAATAAATGAAGGTTAAATATGCGCTAATGGTTTAAAGAACTGAGTCACGACAAGGGATTTGGTGTAAAGTGATGGAGGGACTGCGGGAATACCGAACAAAGGTGTATTTTTCACCAAATAAAATAACCACCTAGCATAAACAGTACGAGTATTTTGTCACAGTATTTAAGTAGTGTCTTCATGTACGTACTAAAATATATTCAGTTTTACTCCACCACATTTCAAAGCAACATCTACTTCTTACTATCTTAGTTTCGAACATAGTCATAGTTAAAAGATCAGGATTTATATTTATATGGATTTGTAAATGACTATACCTCCACCTGTGCTATATTATTGTAAATTGTAATGAGTTTCTGCATGAACATCATCTGCAGATAGAAGCTACAGTAATATTTATAAAGTGTTATAAGTTTTACTATTACCATTACTTGTATTATATGCTATATCAGGGCACTGGAAATGACAGAAATAGAAACGGCAATGTGACGCTTTCACATTTACAACACTCATTTGGGAACTCATTTGTTTACTTTTTCCTTCAAGGTAAAAGGTCT
>NC_137195.1:4093359-4115859 GCF_960531495.2 Zeus faber
GCACGCACACATACACATGCACGTACACACACACGCACGCACACACACACACACACACACACGCACGCACACACACACATGTGCACGCACGCACACATGCACGTACACACACGCGCGCACACACACACACACACACACAATCGCAGGCATGCACACACACACACACACACACACACAGACTCTCTCACACACACACACACACACACACACACACACACACACACACACACACAGGCACACATACACGTGTGTTTCACTACGGACGATTAGCATTAAAACAAAGCTTAGCCGTCAAAAACACCCAAAAATAAAAAGTAATCCAGTTAAGTAGATTAAAAGGTAAAAAAAAAAAATGTGCAAAATTGTCATTGTTTTTAATCAGACTCTTGTAATTAGATGATGATGAACCCCAAACCAGGACACATACACACACGCACACGCACACACACACACAGACACACACACACACACACACACACACACCCACACACACACACACACACACACACAGTGAGTGGGCATGTTGATGATGACGCCCACTTCTCCAGTGGGATCTCCGTGAACGCTCCTTTCTGACAAGACGGTAAATACAGTATGAAATATATGTCAGCTCTGAAAACGTAGAGTAAAGTAACATAACATAACAAAATAACAGTATTATTATTATTTTGTGAATTTTGTGAAGTGAATGTTGAAAGCCGGGACATCTTAGTGTCCTGACATGTGTCTGGACTCGGGAGACGGCTCCGGGACAGCCCTGGACCAACGGGGACGTCTGGTCACCGTCGACTGTTCTGCTCTTTCTGCCACGAACTGCCGTTAAGGCCTCGCAGGAGGAAACTCAGTTCGGCAGGATACAGGATCCGACCCTGCCCTCAAGCTGCTGGATGGTTTCAATGTAGAGAAGCCATTTCCCCCAGAGAGATTAGTATATTCAATTTAAAAAACATCTCCTCGCTGTTGGTAAACACACTCTGTACTGAGTTCGCTGAGTCTTCTGGGAAATGTTCACGGTGGTTTCTCCTTGCAGCACCGCCAGCGGAGAAGAGCAGTGCAGCAACATTTCCCCGGGGTCCAAAGTCCAACACCTTCCTGACTGGCTTCCATGCTGCCACTGCATGAGTGTGTGTGTGTGTGTGTGTGTGTGTGTGTGTGTGTGTGTGTGTGTGTGTGTGTGAGTGTGTGTGTGTGTGTGTGTGTGTGTGTGTGTGTGTGTGTGTGTGTGTGTGTGTGTGTGTGTGTGTGTGTGTGTGGGTGTCTGATTCAAGATTCAAGAGGTTTATTCGTCACATACATATACATACTTTCATACATATATTCAGTGAAATGTCAATGCAACGCACCCGGTGATTACACACAATATGTTCCAGACTGAACACAGTAGCTACCTAAGAATTTCTACTTGACCAACTCACTGATTCCTAAAACGTAATGCGGTAAGTCGAATACTGTAGAATAAAATAAAAATATATAGAATAAAATAAAATAAAATAAAATAAAATAAGAACTCAAGGGTAATGCAGGGTGGGGGTACAAAATAGATAAAGGGCTGGCTTATCTATATGGGATAGACTTATGTATATGGGATAGGCTATTTATGTATATACATAAAAACTGGCATGTGAATAAAGTGAGGTAGTGTTTGTGAGATATACAGCACAGTATACAACAGTACGGCGCAGCAAAATGGTAAAACGAACAACCCAGAACAGTGACACAGTATGTGGTACAGTGTGCTACATACAGTACAGCAAGGTATTGGAGCCTATGTGTGTGGCTCAGTGAGGACCCCTGGTGAGTTCAGCGTTGACAGTTCTTATGGCTTGATGAAAAAACTCTGTCTCAGTCTCTCTGTTCTCGCCGTGTGGCTGCGGAGGCTCTTGCCCGACCGCAGCAGCTGGAACAGTCCGTTGTTGGGATGATGAGGATCCTTCATGATCCTGCAGCTCTGCTACTACACTTCCTGGTGTATAAGTCCTGCAGGGAGGGGAGGGTAGTTCCATTGGTACGTTCAGCTGCACGCAGCACCCTCTGCAGGTCCGGCCTGTCCTGAGCAGTACAGTTCCCAAAGCAGGCAGTGATGTTGCCTGTCAGGATGCTCTCCACCGCTCCACAGTAGAAGGACTTGAGGATCCTCACCGAGACCCCGAATTTCCTCAGCTGCCTGAGGTGGTAAAGATGCTGCCTCCCCTTTCTCAGCAGAGTGTCCGGATGTAAAGTCCATGTTAAATCCTCTGTGATGTGGGCTCCCAGGTGCTTGAAGCTGCTCACCCTGTCGACAGAAGTCCCATTAATCACCAAGGGCGCGTGCGTCCTCGATTGTGATCCTCGCCTAAAGTCCACAATCAGCTCCTTAGTTTTGCTGACGTTCAGTTGGAGGCTGTTGTCCTGGCACCAGAGTGACAGGTCAGCCACCTCCTCGCGGTAGGCCTTCTCATCATCGTCGGTGATCAGGCCCACGACAACGGTGTCGTCAGCAAACTTGATGATGGTGTTGGAGCTAGACCTGGCCACACAGTCATGTGTGTACAGGTAGTACAGAGGGGGATGAGGACGCAGCCCTGGGGGGATCCTGTGTTCAGAGTGAAGGAGCTGGACATGTGCTTCCCCACCCTGACCACCTGGGGCTGGGCTGTGAGGAAGCCCAGGATCCAGGCACACAGCGGAGTGTTCAGTCCGAGCTCCTGCAGCTTGACAGCCAGTCTGGTGGGGACTATGGTATTGAAAACTGAACTGTAATCGATGAACAGCAATCTCACATCCTAGCCACTAGACCATCAGGGATCCGTGTGTGTATGTGTGTGTTTGTGTGTGTGCGCGCGTTCGCGGCCAAGAAAACACAACAAAGATACGCGTGGGAACAGCCGCCGCCCGTCGTCACCACGGCAGCACCTTGGTTGCCAGGTTACAGGTTTTGCCACGTTCTGTGGCAGGGTGGCGCAGTGCGTGGCACTGCTGCCTCACAGCAAGGAGGTCCTGGGTTTGATTCCTCCGCCAGCGGGCTCTGTTGAGACCGCGCTCAGGTGGGTTCTCTCCCGGTCAGGAGTCTTGTGTGTGTGGAGTTTGCATGTTCTCCCTGTGCACACATGGGTCTCCTCCATCATCTAGCATTCGCACCTGTGAGAGGAATAAAAGTGGTTCTTTTCGTCTCTCGCCCGCCGGCCAGCTCTGCGTTGGAGGCTGCCACACCGTCCTGGAAAACGCAACCCCCCCCTGCACTCAATGGAGATGTCTTGATTTCCCTCAAAGGGAAATCAAGACATCTCCATTGAGAGCTACCATGCAGGTTCCACCAGATCAATGAAATCACAGCGCGGCCGACCACACCTCCCCCAGAGAGAGGAGGCTTCATTGCGGACGGGAATGAGCCTCCAACTTCCCGAGCCCCGAACCCTGATTGGCCCTGATTGAGATGATTATGTTGTTGAGTGATTGCGCAGCTGGAACTCCACCGTGGTTTCTCGTTCCAAAGGGAAAAAAAAATCCTGGAAGAGCCTGGGGGGCGGGGGCATGTGTTCAATTCAGGACGGTAATGAAGTGTCACCCCTGTCCCCACCTCCCAAACCGCTTTGTGACCAAGGGAGAAGAACCGGTGGCAAATGAGCATAGAGGGAGGGCAGCAGATTCAGGGGCACCCCACCCTACCCAACCCCCTGTTGGCTCATGGCAAGCTGATTACAGTTTAACCAAAGCGTCATGGCCGCCGGGCCGTCCGGACCCTCCCCCCGGGGCCCGTCAACACTGTGTGAATCCTCTACAGGAACACGGGGAATTTACCCGGTGACACGTCTTTCGTACAGGTGTGTCCTGGGAAAGTACTGAACTCTGGGATGGAACCAGGTCGTCAGGTCTCCGCCCAAAGTCTTATGGTACGGTCACACCGCGGGCGACGGAGCGCTGCGAGGCGACGGCCTGCGAGGCGATGGCCTGTGAGGCGACGGCCTGCGAGGCGACGGCCTGCGATGCATTTCAAACGGGGTGCGGCTTCATCCGACTGCAGGGGGCGGAGCTGCAGGGGGCAGAGCTGCAGGGGGCGGAGCTACAGGGGGCGGAGCTGCATGGGGTGGAGCTGCAGAAAGCAGAGCTGCAGGGGGTGGAGCAACGACCGGCGACGAGCAGACGGCTTCACGTTGACAAGGAAAGTTGAGCAGGTTTCAACTTAATGCAAATAAGCAGCGCCGAGCACCGAGCGGGAGCCAAAAGGAGGGAAGATATGCTCCCAACGGCGCTGGTCCCTGGAAAATGTGCGGTCGGAACACTGCCGGAACGCGCTCGGAACACGTCATTTTATGTTTCTTCAACGAGGACAGTTCTTTATTTTGGGGCACGGATGGAAAGATTATTTACCAGTGGATTTTGATTCGACACGCCCGCTAACGGTGGCGGCACCCAAGCCCCGTTGCCGGCGATGTGACCCCAGCATTAGGTTGCATTTGGGATTAGAGGTTTTCTCGGTTTGGTGCAAACTTCCCCTTCACTCTCTAACTCTAGATACAGATGTGCCTCCACTAGCTCCTCTCACTCCGAGAGGAGCTTCAGCTGTGACTGGGATGTCCAGCGGTTTGATGCTGCGACAGCGTCACTTTGGACGAAAGCGTCAATGACGCAATGTGGTGTGACCGTCGTTTGTGAAAGATTCACCAGAGCCTGAGCTCAGCAGAGGAACCATCCACACAAACACCGAGACACGGTCCACAGCAAGAAAGAAGCCTCAGTGACTTTGGTCTCCAAGTTGTGAACTTTGCCTCCCAAGTTGTCATGGATACAGGTAGAATGATAGAGAGAGAGAGAGGGAGGGAGCAGAGATCAAGGGAAATGAAAAAGAAACCGTTGGAGTCCTTGAAAAGTCCTGAGATCTTCACTGGTGAGTCTTCTTGTTTTCTCTCGTCAGACGTTATGATCATGGAAAAAGGTGCACCTCAAGGTTCACCTCCGGGCCCGTTGCTATTCTCCATTTTTTATGAATGATCTCCCACAAATCTGCTGTGATTGTCATATCCAATATGCAGACGACACCGGGATTTATTGTTACAAGACTGAAGTCTCCCAAATCCAGGCGACATTACAGGCTGATTGCATCAGATTCGATTTTTTGCATTTAGCCAATAATTGGTAAATTTACTTCTCTGACGGAACACCACTCCAGGAAGTGAGGGATTGAAAGATCTGGGTCTCAGGCTTGTTCCTCAACTTTCTCTTCAGCCCCAAATTGACTCAGTGATAAAGAAAATAAATTGCAGCCTGAAAAATATTCTACCGCTCTATCAACCCTTTGACCCGACAGGTCAGCGAAATAATGATCTCACTTGATACTACCAATACGAGATTATGCAGATATTATCTATCAGAATACAGATACAACAAGCAGAAACAAGTCTCAGTCCTCTCAACAAAAACTAAAATAATCACTGTACGGTTGTTCTGAGGCGTCGTCATGGAACTCATCGCTGCTTCATGTACGAGGCGTTAAACTGGTGAAAAACAAGAATCCAGAAGACATTTTCACTGGTTGCAATTTATTTTTAAATGTATTTTCTCTAATTATCCTTCTCACTTAAAACAACTTCTAATTCCGTCTAGGTCACGTATAGTCTCTATAGGCAAACAGAATCCTTTTTTTCTTCGTCCGCAGAATTGCTAAAGGAATTGGACGACGTGCCTTGAAATGTAAAGCTCCGTCTGACTGAAACAACCTGCCAGGTTCACTCAGATCAACGACCTCCTGTCCTTTCTTTACCGGATCTATTTTTATTTATCTTCAAACAGCCTGCTCCGGCCTCTAACAATACTTGAATATGGAAATCACTTCCTAATATGTATTTGCATGTGATTCATGTTTGCAGCTCTATGTGGGTTTGTGTACATTGGCATGTATTGTATGTAATTCTACTGCATGTATTTGGGTCTGGTTGGGGGGGATCAGTGGCTGAGGGCGTGGCTCGGCCTGGGAGAGCTTAGTCCGTGTATGTGTGAGTGTGTCTGTGCTGTTTTGTCTTTTTGGTATTGTGTTTCTGTACATTAGTGTTTAAGACCCCCTTGAAAACGAGATGATTCATCTCAAGGGGTATATCCCTCGAAAAAAGAGTTGTTTACAAAGAAAATGCACCAATTAGGGAATAAAAGCAGATAGATGCTTCACCTTTACTGCAGAGCTCTCTATCCGAGCAGAAAATAATACACATAATGAAAATAAAATAAAATAAAATATAACAGTAATAACAGTAAAAAAATAAAATAAAATACAATAGAATGTAAAGTAAAGATGCAATACAAATTTCCAAATATCCAAAAATGGATTCAAGTACAAGACAAAACGTATTTCAATTATATAAAAATATACAGAATATATAGAATGTATCCCACTTGCTTTCATCCACTTTGCTATCGACTGCGTGTTCATTTGCAGTGGAAATGCTAATGTTGCGTCAGTGAGAGCCCCGAGCGCTGACACCGTATAAATAGACGAATGTTTCCTCCGACTGCACCGTCAACCCAACGCTGCCGCCTGACTGACACCTGACACGCTAATGACTGGTGCATGGCAGCCTGCACCGTGGGGGCGGGCGAGGGAGGGGGAGAGAGAGGGAGGCTGAGTCAAACAGAAAAAAGTAAATAACGGTAAAAGTCAAGTCGAAAAGTAAAGAAGGCAGCAGGAAAATTGTGAAAATGTACTGACGTCAGATCCTGTCAAACTGTACCAACTGTCATAAGCAGCCACCAGCACAGAAAACGTGATAATCAGCTCCTGATAATAATTAATGACTGTAATAATAATAATAATTATAATGATAATAATAATAATAGTGAACCAGCACAAAAACAATAGGCTTCCAGCCATAACAACTGGAATGCCTAATAATAATAATAATAATAATAATAATAATAATTATTATAATAATAATAATAATAATAATAATAATAATAATAACCAATAATAATAACCAATAATAATAACAAATAATAAAACCAGAGACATCAAATATGACATGGATTAAATCTGATGAAAATTCTAACGTTTTTGAATGTTTACTGCATTACGTAGAGGGCAAAAAAAATAATAATAATACACTGGGAAAATAATAACAAGATACACTGTATATGCTGCATGCGTTTTAGAAGCCACACATGCCCGAACCAGCCCTCACCCTTCACAGTATCTTCAGTTTTGCAGCATTTCTACCAACTGTGACACCCACCACCTGGGTGCTGTCATCCAGGGATGAACCCCCCTCTCCGGGTGGATGACAGCTGGCCCCGTTTCCAAAAGAGATCCAGCGGAACAGTAATACCACAGTGTGGCCCGAGTCCCCACAGAGGGAACGGGGCCAAAACCAAGGACCTTAAACTCTTCTTCCTCCATATTAACCGAATATATCAGCCCTCTCTTTAACACCCCGAGAAGCCAGCGTGCCGGAACGCCGCGCTCTGTAATCCTACTTAGGAGCGACCCGAGAGGGATGGATTCACTGTCCTGGTGCCGCCGGGGGGGGATGTTCGGCCCAAATCCCCTTTGTGGAGTCAGCGTTTATGGGGTACACCGCCGTGAAGAGGAGCAGCCAGAGTTTCTATCGAGGTGGACGGGTTTTTAGTTGTAACGCTCCAGTACAGCGCTCCCCCAACCGCCTTTCTGCCACGCCACACTTTTTACAAGGACATAATCCCCGCGGCACTATACCACCATCCTGTTAACCGCTAAGTCACAAACTTCTATGGGTTTGTGTCAAAATGCCACAAAGCCATAGAACTACGCTCATTATTGTCATGGCCTATGAAGAGCTAGTGACGCAATGAGTCGGGAGTCTGGAGTGACTCCGGGAAAAGAGTCGATTGATTCACAAACTAAAAATAATTACTGAGACAAATTAAAGTCCAAGGCAAAAAAAACGACCAAAAAAAACCCATTCTTATTGACTGTGACCAATTTACACACTTCCACCAAATAATGAAATGATTCCTGTGAGAATTCCATTCACAACTCAGAGCTGGACCCAAATCCCCCCCCCCCCACCACCTCAGCCAAACAAAACAAGAGTCGGAAACGTGAACGACCCTTTATACCGAGTGACTCGTCAAGACCCTAATCTCAAAAAAGAGCCGGAACCTTTCATCCTAACGACTGGGCGGGACTTTCAGAGTGAAAGCTGCTCTGGTGACCCGGAGCCGCCCTTCTGTCTGGAGCTGCTGCAGTCTGCGCAGCTCTGATCCTGCAGCACAAGAGCTGGTTCCTGCTCTGGAGGTATTTCACTGGAAGTAGAATTTGAAACAATTTCAAATATTCGCCTGGGGAGCTCATAGCAGCATGGCGCCCATCTGACTTCTGCACTAAATGTCCATTCCTTGGGCTAAAGTCCATGGGCACCATGTCAACCAAACTGATATACAAGCATCCGCCGCCACCGTGCATCAACTGGCGACCGTGGACGTGCGCATTAGCACGTACTGAGCATTACAATGGAGAATCAAAGGAGCGGATGAAGTCACAGCAGGGGAGATAATTCCTACTGACGGCTGGACGAGCAAAGTCAATGACGACAATTCACAGTGGAAAAGATGATTCTTTAATCCCGTCCTGTGTTCCCTGAGGACGGATAGCCGCCGCCGGAAAGAGAAATCAAAGGACATTATGTCGGAGCGGGCAGAAGGAGGAGGAAAAGTCGCCACTTTTTTTTCGGATCCACGCACCGGATGTAAAGTTAGATTAAACACAGGGCCAATCGGCTACGCCGCCCTTTGTGAGAGCTTTGGCTGTTTCTCTGCGGTTCCTCGCTCCATCCCCGAACCTCCGGGGAAATAAACATGAATGCGTTCAGGGTCAGATTCACAAAATGATTGTGTGGCTTTTGCGGCTGCTAAATCTGCACAGATGAGACGAAAATGTGCAGTTCTCAAAGCACCCGCAAAGGGTGAAGTGCACCGCTCACTGCGCTGCGGCTCGGTGCTCCGGTGCTATTTGCACATATTTAAGGTATTATTCATCCATTTTCCGCAAAATTGGCCCCTTTTTATGCAGATGAGCCTCGTGGCAAAAAAAGTCTGATTCACAAACACTGGTGTTAATAACAACATTCAGAGTGAAATAAGCCTCCTCAGAGAGCTGGAGGTAACTTAAGGTCATTTATAAACATTTACTAGGCCTAACAACAAATATTTATATATTTATTGTTAGGCCTAGACTTTCCAGTGACCATGGCAGCAGTGATTGTAGCCATGTTTTTATTGTAAAATTATTTGTTTCCCCCGTTGCCTAATAAAATAAAACAAAAAAAGACCGTAACGGGGACACTTACTTAGTCAAGATTCAGGACCATGGACAGCTCGGCTCAAGAGCGTGACTGAGAAAGTGTCCCCATTATGCCCAGGGCTTTTTTTGTTTAGATCAATCAGGAAACAGAGGAAATAAATACATCTACAATAAAAACACACTGTTTTTATTGGTTTGATATGAAGGAACGGGGACCGGGGACAAACAGCGGCGCGGAGATCGGAAAAAACACAAGATTAAGGGGGAAAAATTAAAACGGGAGGACAGCTGGAGATAAGGGTAAAGCTGCACTCAGCTGCAAAAGTTTATGGGCGTGTTTGCGCTTTGATATCATTAGCACAACATCTCTTGTGAATCAGACTCTGAGATGGGGCAGATAGAGGCTGCAAGTGACGCGCAATTCATGGTGCTATCAGCAGCCGCCATCCATTCTTTGAGAATTCCCCCCTGAGTGCTTTTTTTTTTTTTTTTTTAAAGACTCTTGTGTGAATGAAAAAAAAAAGGGTCCAGAGAAGCAGCGAGAAGGAATGAGGTTGGAGAGGACGCAGGCGGGACCCCCTACATCCTCCTTAAGACAACACAGCCTTTTAATTAGCACCGTGTGTGATCTCCAGATGCCTACAGGGCTTATACAGAGAGATCTAAGAGAGAGGGGGAGAGAGCGAGAGAGAGCAAGAGAGAGAGAGAGAGAGAGAGAGTGAACTCGGTCATGCAAACACCAAGAAATAGGATTTTCCAATTTCTCTGTGTGCCGCGGCTTTACCTCAGGGGCCCTTTGTCAATATCTGGACTTGTAAGTGAAGCTGAAGTCCCCGTGAAGCCGAGAACACTGAGAAAAAAAATAAAAATAAGGCCCGGATGCGGCTCCCTCTCCGCCCACATGACGGTGGACATGCTTCCCAAGTCCTTCCAAATTCTTCAGTTCTCGGTCACTGATGAACATCACAGCAGTTCACAGAATCCCAGTGGAATCCCTTCTTTCCCGGTGCCCCCGGGGCAAACCCACAGTGGGGGACCCACCGGAGACGGCGGGAAGGTTTGGAAGGTCCGATGAAACCATGCACCAGCCAGGGAGCGACGGAGAGAAAGAGTAGAGCGAGAGGGGAAGTACACAAAGTAGGAGAGGACCTTTCAAAGTTTTTCACAACAACCAGGAATCATACTTTCACAGAAAAGAGGGCGATGAAACCAATATTGCTAAAGTCACAAGCGCCGCTTACACGGAAAGCAACAAAGAAGCACCTCGGGGGCGGTTTGCGCTCCCGGCGCTAAATCACCACCGACTTCCTCAGAGAGCAGCGTTTGGGCGCGGCCTCCAGTCGGCGGCTGGAGGCGCCTCGCCCACAGGCGGCGTTACGACCCAGCTAAATGGAGACATCCATTAAAAGGCCACGGGAAAAAAACACAACACCTTGTACACAACTCCGCCGTCAATGTGACAAACCCACGATCTCAACGCCTTTTCGATCCCCAGGGGATCAGACCGCACCTTAAATCTTGGCAGAGAATAAAAGAAAGTGGTGGAGCGTCCTGTCTGGTCTGTCAGCTCATTGTGCCAGTAGGTGAGGAAGCAGAACTAGATACCTTCAAGGGCTCTGTTCTGGCTGGGTTTGCACTGGCAGTAGGAACGCCGCAGTGACGTCGGCAAACAGGGTTTCCACTGCGGGTGTTGTTCACTGATGTCACATCATCAGTTCACCAAAACCAGTTTCTGAGCAAATTTAAAGCGAGAAATAATCAAACCAGTTGCTGAATCTCCACTCATATTAGATGGAAGATGGAATTTAAAAGTTTGTTCCGACTTTCAAGGGTCTCGCAAGGTCTCGCATTTGGACGGTGCACGGGGATGCTTTATTTTATTGAGTTAATGTCGGAAAATAAAATAAATTAAATAAATACATCTACAATGAAATACTACTTTTATTGGTTATTTTGTTATTACCTCTGAGTGTACGTGGGCTGGTCCGCACCCAGAGAGATGCAACAGCCTGTCCAGCCGGACAGTCCTCAGTGCGCCGGGGGTGGAGGGACCGTGGTCTTACTTCTGGACCAATCACTGTGCACTTACATCATGAAGGTTCCTCTTGCACCGGTTAGTTCCTGTCCTGGAGTAAGAGCTAAAAGAGTCCCTCAAAACGAGTTCGAAGAACGACCACCGTTCCTAGTTCCTGCAGTGCGGACACAAAAATAACACCTGTCGTAAGCCAGCCTGACTGCTGTTGGAATGTTTTCGTCTTGCAGCGTTAACTACAATGCCTTGGGTGAAATATAAAATATAAACTGTAAACGTGTGAAGTTCATTCGTGCCAACAACCACC
This sequence comes from Zeus faber, assembly GCF_960531495.2. Lineage (NCBI taxonomy): Eukaryota > Metazoa > Chordata > Actinopteri > Zeiformes > Zeidae > Zeus > Zeus faber. The sequence continues at coordinate 4,104,940 of NC_137195.1, forward strand.
TGCTGTTCAAAAATGTGATTCTGACGGCCGGTGGTCTACTCATAGTTTTGAGATCTCTGACCAGTCGCTCCATTTTCAACTGATTTCAAACGGACAAGTCTTCAAATCCTGCCAATCCCACCTTTACATATATTTAAATAAATTCTGCAAATGTTGCTCCAGGTTGATATTTGCCTGGAATTTCGTCGCCATGTCCTTTACTGCCGAGAAGTGTCGTAAAATGAGACGTAGCTTGCGAAGCTGCTACCGTCAGACAACTGGACGGCGCCACGCGCTTCCACGCCCTTATAGGGGCCTGCCTGTTTGAGCAGCCGGTGCCTGCCGCCCCACAGCACCTGCTTTGCTGCGGCGCTGCCCTCCCTCCACCCCCCCTGCATCCACCCGCCGGGCCCTACTCTTCTATCCTACGTCCTTCTGCTCTGCCTGTGTTTGCTGTCCAACTCGTCGGGAGTGATGAGCAGTAGAGCCCAGACGCCAAATTCAAACCATTTTAATAGGAAATCTAATTGTCTGTCAGAAGTGTTATTTTTAACAATATTAAACGCTCTACTGGATACTCTACATGCATTATGTAATATAAATAGTGACATGAAGTGACATCACATATAGGAGGCGTGTGTTCCTTAATGAACCACATCATGGTTTGTGACGACTGTTATTTACCGGCTGCTTGTGTGTGTGTGTGTGTGTGTGTGTGTGTGTGTGTGTGTGTGTGCGCGCGCGCATGAAGGGAGGTCAAGGTGAGAGTGAATAATTTGCTTTTACTGCCGCCGGTCAGATCCCTCTCCTTTATTTATCTTCTAATTGATGACAGCGAGCGGCCCCTCCGCCGCTCCGTCCCCAAATTAATGCGATGCTATGTCTGCCCGGCTAATTAACGACGCTAGTATCTTCATGAAGACACACTCCATTACACGCACAAACACACACACACACACACACACACACACACACACACACATAAATCAGAGTGAAATGAGATCCAACAGGACACACACACACACACACACACACACACACACACACACACACACACACACACACACACACACACACACACACACACACACACACACACACACACACACACACACACACCAAATTGAACTATTTTTCTTGCCTCTGTCAGGCTGTGTGAGTGTACTCTGCTTTTTCATTAGTTCGACATTTGGGTTAAATCCACGTCCTGTTTGGGCTCATTAGAGCCCCTGCCTCAGATTCTCCTTTCACTTTAAGAAATCTGAAGGGAGATGAATGTTTGATACAGAAGATTTGGAAGGATGTACCATCTCGATGATCAGGGATTTTACATGATATCAATGCGCGGGATGTCACGGTGTCTGCGTCTACCAGGCTTGGATGCCCAATTATTGCATTTTCTGTTATGCTGCGCTTATTATTGGGCAATCAGACGGCACAAGATGGCTGATATATTAAACCAGGGCGCGGCACCAACCATTAGGAGTGGTTGCCAAGTTGGTCTCAGCTGTTGGTTGTCAAGACTGAGTAAATGCCTTTTATTATTAAATCATTTTCACTTCATGATTCAGCGATATTGATCCAACATAATTGAAATCCATATTTTTATATTAAGTAAGTCAAACATATTAGTGACCAAATACATTTTTTTGGTTATTTTCAACCTGTTTTTGGTAAACCACGCAATCGTCAATACCTTCACTGAAATCTTAATTTGTTCTTTGTGGAATTTGAACCATGTTAAACAAAGGAATATAGAACGTGGCATATAAAAACATCGAATAAAGTATTGCGATCAATTTATAAAGATCAATATCAGACCAAAACATTTCAAGCCTTCATTTCCATCACGTCACCATTCATTTGCATTATCAATTTAGTGTTTTTGTACATTTTTGACAATATCTCAATTTTATAACAAAATCACAAAATGTGAAATTGTTGTCTGGAGCCGACGCTTCTGAGTTTTGCACAAAAACTCACAATACGACGAGCCAAAAATCACACACACACACACACACACACACACACACACACACACACACACACACACACACACACACACAGAAGGGTCCAAGCTGGAGCTCCAGGTGTTTATCTCCTGCTCCTCGGGGTCTTGTTCGGAGCTTTGGCACAAACAACCTTGTTTTGGCGAGAAAAGAACAAAAAGTGCCAAAATAATTCAATTCTGTTCTTTTATGGAACGTCGGCTGAGACAAGACGCCGAGGTCGCCTCGTCTGCGACATGTCTTCAAACAAATCCCTTCTTTAGGAAAAGGGAGTCATCATATTATTATCCATTATGGTCCTGGTCAATACAGTCCATGAAAAGACAAAAACAAAAATAGAATCAACTTCTCCTGCGACGCTGAACCATGAATCCAAAGCATTCCATCACGAATCAACAATCATAAAAACAGAGAACATGTGAACTAAACTACTTCCGTCGCGTTTGTGTTTGGGAAGAATTTCGGAGGAAAACCAAGGAGGAGCCGGTTTGGTTCCCTGAGGTACAACACAGAACAAGTACTCAGAGATTCAACGGGAGTAAAAAGTACAAAAACTCAGACACAAATGGACTCGAATAAAAATGAAGGTACTGTATTGACATTTCTGCCGACGAAAAAAAGGCATTCGTACTTTCTGTTAATTGTACTTCAAGCAGTAAAGGTAAAAGTATTCGTCATGTCCAGCGTCTGGGTATAACTGAGCCCATGATGCTCATGCATCCTGATCCTGATTATAATTAGAATAAAATACTGTGTGTGGTGTCATAGTAATGTGCATTTAGATAGATCCAGTCCCTCCTTTTGATGGATATATATATACAAATTAAAAAAATAAAGTTATGCAACTGGAAATGTACTAGAGTGAAAAGTACAGATATTTACTTTAGAATGTAGAGGAGTAAAAGTCAAAAGTCAAACAGAGATGCTGAGGTTTCTAATAACTGCTGTTGAGTGGATCGATTCATACAAAACACTAATGACCTCCGTACAATGGAGTGGTGCATTATGGGAACTGCCACCCACTCCCACACACACACACACACACACACACACACACACACACACACACACACACTATGCACTGATACAAGGGATTAATTATGAAAATGTTGATCTTTATCTGAGCTTTGACGTTGCTTTTAACCTTTACATCAATAGAGCACAACGGATTGATTTAAAATTTAAAACAGCTCCTTGCACCATGCTTTCTGCTCTCACTCTATCCTGCTCTATCTGCTCTCACTCTATCCTGCTCTATCTGCTCCCACTCTATCCTGCTCTATCTGCTCCAACTCTATCCTGCTCCATCTGCTCCCACTCTATCCTGCTCTATCTGCTCCAACTCTATCTTGCTCTATCTGCTCCAACTCTATCCTGCTCCATCTGCTCCCACTCTATCCTGCTCTATCTGCTCCCACTCTATCCTGCTCTATCTGCTCCAACTCTATCCTGCTCCATCTGCTCCCACTCTATCCTGCTCTATCTGCTCTCTATCATTCTATCCTCCATTGGAGAAAAAAGATGGTGTTACAATGTCAATATAGCAGAGAAAAATACTATGGTCAGAGAACAAGGTGACACTTTGTGGACCAGAGGAAAAGAAAAAACTGGATGGAGGTTCCCAAAATTCTATCAAACTGAAAGTCCTTTGGGGTTTTCATGAGAATCGTTTTTTATTATTGTTTTTATTAAAGTGCTTATCCATCAGATCATCTGTGTGGATTACATTGCAAATCCCGGAATTGCATTCAAAACTACATTTTTCTTGCTCATTATCCGGGTTTACCCTCGCCTTTGCTCGAAAGCCTGATTCACTCTGAATCCGAAAACGCATCCGACAGCGGGGTCCTGCCCCCTCGTGGCCGCCGGCTGACCTGTGTCGAGGTTTTGCATCAAACTCTTTTCCTGTCACAACACGGCATCTGTTCTTGCAGTGAATATACCGACTTCCGGTTCATTTTTTGGTGTTTGTGGGATTCAGTGTAAAGCCGGTTTAAGATGCTTCGTTGCTTGGTTTTTGCCAAAGTTTTCCTTCTTTTGATCGACTGGGCGATTAGTTTGGTTTTTGGTCATTTGAGGTGTTAAAGATTTATTGTATATATATATATACACACATGTTTTTTTGTGAATATTGACAAGTTAATGACCACAACTAGCTACACTGCTTTAGCAAATTCACATACATTCACAGCATACCTCTTGTAAATGTTAAACAGCACTTGCAGAACACAAATACATTGAATGGCAGTTTTTAGAAAGTACCAGCTCATTAAATTATCAAATATGAGGTTATTTTTTTTACTAAAAAATCTTCACACTTGAAAGCGCAGCTTGACAAGTTTAAATGACGTCGCTGCTTCCATTCCTCGTACATCAGCGTGATGTAATCCATCTCCCTCTGATTTACAGGAACAATCCGACCAACCTGCCAACAGACGTATTTGAATAATGAATTTTAAAAAGCTTATTTCCTTTCCACGTGCAGTCAGCACTATTCTGCTCCTACATCAAAGTCATTTATCACCGTCGTCCTGCGACTCCCCGCATCTGCACCAGTTCAGTGGCGTAACCACCACCTATGTAGGTAATGCAGCCGCACGCACCAGCCCCTCTTTGTCTCACTATCGTATATAGTATCTGGAGCATCTAAAGTACGGAGTCTACAGTGTACACACAGCCACTTCACTTTATAGCAAAGCGGTAAGTATTTACAGTATAGTACTCAATGAGCCAAGTCGTTTGCTCCCTGGTGTCACGCACTTGATGTCATTCATTCAGCAAATAAATAACAATACAATAACAATACAAGCACACAGTTATTGATTCACACCTCTGTGTTCCATTTCTACAGCAGGTTTAAATAAGGATTAATGGCGATGTGATGTTCAGAAATGCGCAAAGTGAGCCCGCGAGGGAATTCCGGGTTCTGGTCATCTGGACATTATGCACTACTACTGTGTAGCAGAGTGGGGACAGGAAGTAAGTGAGAAACGATGGAGTACAATCAGCTGAGCAAGAAAAAAAGGCAAAGCTTCCACAAACAGGAAGTTTCTTTCAAAAGAAAGAGAGAGCAAGCACTAGTTGTTCCACCGAGCAGTAGCAGCGCCTGCACCACCCAGCACCGTCACCCAGGATGGAGGAACAACTTATTTATTTGACTTATAATCAACTTACACCTGTGTTTTGTGTTCTTCAGGTCCATGTGCATATATATAGATATATATATATATAGATATATAAATAAAAATAATGGTTTTCTTTTAAAAATGATTGTGTTAGAGAGGAGTAAAAGTTGTAAAAATCCCCAAAAATAAATATACTTAAGAAAATACAAATAACAAAAAAAAAGTAGTTTTACAGTACAGTAACTAAGTACAAGTACGTAGGTACTTTTCACAACTTCTATCAGCAGCATCAATCATTTCCCCCTCACATGTAAGGGATATAAATAGGTGGGAGGGGAGTGTGTGTGTGTGTGGGGGGGGGGGGGGGTAAATGATGGGAGGATCAACATGAATTAAATCTGCTCCGAGAGGAATCAGCCAAAATACCTTCTCCACCTCCTGAGGGAGGAGAAGAGAGAGACAGAGAGAGGGAGGGAGGGAGGGAGGGAGGGGTCACAGCACAAGTTGGAATTTCACTTTCACTGCAGAGAGTTGGTGAGGGAGGGAGAGAAAGAGAGGGAAGGGAAGATAGTAGAGAGAGAGAGAGACGGGTGGGGACGGAGAGGGAGGGTCAGAAGGAGGAGTGTGACGGGTGAGGGAGGGAGGGAGGGAGGGAGGGAGCAGGAGATGGAATATCACTTTCACCACAGTGGGTGAGGGAAGGATGGGGAGAGAGGGGGAGATAGAGAGGGGGGAGGGTGTATGGAGAGGGGGAGAGATATAGAGATAAGGAGAGAGAGATAGGTGGAAAGAGAGGGAGACAGAAATAGAGAGGAAGAGCGACGTCACAGCAGGAGACGGAATTTCACTTTCACCGCAGAGAGTGAGGGAAGGATGGAGGGAGAGGAGAGAGAGATAAGAAGAGAGAGAGACAGGTGGAGAGGGAGAGGGAGAGCGGGAGGGAAAGAGAGAGGAGGGGGAGAGAGCGAGAGCAGTCACAGCAGGGGGTGGAATTTCACTTTCACCGCAGAGGGTGAGGGAAGAAGAGAGGGAGGGAGAGATGGAGGAAGGAAAAGAGATGGAGGGAGGGAGAGAAGGAGAGAAAGAGATGGAGGAAGAGATGGAAGACGAGATGGAGGGAGAGATGGAGGGAGGAATGGAGGGAGGGATGGAGAGACAGAAGGAGGGAGAGAATGGGGGAGGGAGAGGGAGATGAAGGGCGGGAGAGATGGAGGGGGAGATGGAGGAAGAGATGGAGGGAAAGATGGAGAGAGATGGAGGGAGAGATAGAGAGATGGAGGAGGAGATGGAGGATGGGATGGGGGGGAGATGGAGAGAGATGGAGGGAGAGATAGAGGGAGGGAGAGAGGTGGAGGAAGAGATGGAGGGAAAGATGGAGAGAGATGGAGGGAGAGATGGAGGGAGAGAGAGAGAGAGATGGAGGAGGAGATGGAGGAGGAGATGGAGGAAGAGATGGAGGGAGGGAGAGATGGAGGGAGAGAGAGATGGAGGAGGAGATGGAGGATGGGATGGGGGGAAGATGGAGAGAGACGGAGGGAGAGATAGAGGGAGGGAGAGAGATGGAGGAGGAGATGGAGGAAGAGATGGAGGAGGAGATGCAGGGAACGGTGGAGAGAGAGAGGTGGAGGCAGTTTGAACTGAACCTCCACCCGTTCTCTCTGTGATTGTTTGTTCTGTCGCTGATGCGTCTCATCACTTTGAAGCTCCCTGCCTGGAAGGTGCCACGCCTTGCATTCCAATCAGTGTCACAAAGTATTTTTATCTGTAAATATTGTTCAACATCAAATCAATATAAATATTTTATAAATATTACAATAATGTCATTTTAATAACTTTAATTTTAGAAGTGTTCTATTTTTCGACTTTAAACCCCGTTTTCCTGTGCATTCAGTATTTCCGGCCGCGGTTCAGAGGGTGCATTTAAACGAGCAGAGCAGGTATTTTTAGTCTGAGTGGGATCCATCCCATAATACCCTGCGCGCTGACAGGAGGCCACATCACTTAAACTGTGGGAACACACTTCACAGCGGAATAAATGCACAGAAATAAATCAACTGTAGTGAAAAGAGCAGATCTGACGGTGTTGATGTGCTGATGTCGCGCTGTTCAGCTTCAAATAATAATATCATATTATATACTACAGATATACTATAATATATTAATATAATATAATTTAATATATTAATATAATATAATATTATATAATATAGTAATATAATATAATATAATAGAGTAATAAAATATAATATAATATAGTAATAAATGAATATAAAAACAATAAATGAATATAAAAGTGATATTACTATTATATAGTAATATAATATAATATAATATAATATAATATAGTAATATGATATAGCAATGTAATATAATGATATAATAAACTATATCAATATGATATAGTAATATAATATAACATAATATAGTAATATGATATAGCAATATAATATAATGATAGAATAATTAAATAATACATTTAAATAAATGTATAATATAAAATATGGCTGAGTGGTTTGTACTGTTGCCTCACAGTAAGAAGGTCCTGGGTTGGAGTCCCAGGTCTTTCTGTTTGGAGTTTGCATGTTCTCCTGTGTCTGCGTGGCTTTCCTCTGACCCCCCCACCATCAACCACATGTATTTCAAGTATTTCAAGTATTTCAGATACAGCACTATATGTGTTTCTAAATGCTGCTTGTTATATATATATATATTATTACTTATACAGTATATATATAAGAGGGGGATATATATATATAAATATATCTCATTATATTTTTAGAGAGCAGTACTTTTTAGTACTTATCAGTACTTATGCTACTATTTGTAAAAAATAATAAAATAAAAATCATTTATATATATATATATATATATAATTGTATTATTATTATTATTATTATTAATATTATTATTATTATTATTATTATTATTATTAATAATAATAATAATAATAATAATAATAATAATAATATAACTTTCTGTGCCACAGTGATATCTCCCCACCACTACACGCAGAAGGTTCTCACCATCTGATTTTGGGTTATGTTTGTTTGTGTGTGTCCCTATGAGTCAGATCTAACCCACATTGGGAGGAAGAAGTGAGTCATCCCCCAAATCTGAGGAAAAACAACAGTGGTGTGAAGCGCCCGCTCTCCTCCGCCCTGGCCCCTCGGAGAGAGAGAGAGAGAGAGAGAGAGAGAGACAGAGAGAGACAGAGAGAGAGACAGAGAGAGAGAGTTGAAGATGTAGATAGAGGGAGAAATAGTTAGACAGACAGACAGACAGACAGACAGACAATCCATCACCCATCATCCCTCCGTCACCCTCACACCCCTCCATCACGCCCTCCATCACCGCCCGATCACCCCTCCGCTCCGCGAGCCGCCTGAGCAGCACATTTTGTAAAAGCAGGAGCGAGAGCGATGAGAGAGATCTGTGTCGCCGGCCCATTTTGAATATGCAGCAGCCCTCACCAGCAAAGGGGCCGACGACGCGCATCTCCCTCAAACCCCCTGGACCCCCCAAGTCCCAGCAGTCAACGGGAGTGTGTGCACTCGGTGGATTCATGACCAAGTCGGTCCAAGTGGAGAAAAATCAGAGTCATAGGTGTAACCTCTATCTATGATTATAAACCAAATAAAGTACTTATGATTGAAAGTGTAAGCGGTGGAGAAAAAATAATCGGAGAATCAGCCGCTAAAAATCATTATTATTTAACTTAATCACCAATTTTCTCTTCATTCATTCATGAAATGGCCGGCTTTAGGATCCTCCTCATCCTGGGAATGTGCAGAACATGAATCGTGCGGGGCGCAGCAGCCTTTGTTCTTCAAGGTGCAGGGGCTTTTCTCAAAGGAAGCGCCGCTGCATTCAAGGCCTGTCGGAAATGCTACCGTGCTGCCTCCAAGCGCAGGCATGTTTAGAAATCATTTATCATTTATGGACCAGCAATACCCCAGCACTAGTACAAGTACATACAAGCTGGTGTTGGTTTATTTAAAGATCATTTATTATTTAACTTCAGACGTACACATGTGTGATGTTGGTAATTACAGCTGCCCTGAAGAGTAAGTCCTTCACGTTTCAAGGGTGAAGTGATCACGTTGGCAGTGGTATTATCTGACTGATGTCCTGTGTTGAGGTAGACAATGCAGCCTGTTCAAATACAGTCATCCATGAAACACTGACTGACTGGATCCATCAGGGTGTCCTCACAGTGGTGGCCTGCCGGCAACAAACCCTTCACTTGCTCTTCAAATATCTCTGTTGTTGTGCTACAGTAGCCTCCGTCATGTATCCGCCCGCTGGTTGCGGTCGGGGGTCTGAGTCAAAAAGCCAGGGGCCAATTTTTAGCCCCGGTCCATCGGCCCTGCATGCTCCGAAATCAGCCCTCCTTCAAGCCAGCTCTGTCTGCCCTCACCTCTGCCCCGTCTCTCCAGTCGGTGTTTGACTGGTCTCTCTCTCTCCCTCTTTCTGTCTCCCTCTCTCTCCCTCATAGTTCACCCCCTCTCGTTCTGGCTGTATCACCCCATCCATCTACACACACACACCATCTGCTGAGCAGATGAGTGCACTTCCCTCTCTCCCTCTCTCCCTCCCCCTCTCTCTTGTTCTTCTCCGTTGCTCTCTCTCCTCTCCCTCTTTCCCTCCCCCTCTCCCCCTCTCTCTCTCGTTCTTCTTTCTTCTTTCTTTTCTTCTCCTCTCCCCCTCTCCCCCTCTCTCTCTCGTTCTTCTCCGTTGCTCTCTCCCTCCCCCCCTCCCTCCCTCTCTCGTTCTTCTCTGTTGCTCTCTCTCCTCCCACTCTCCCCCGCTCCCTCTCTCTCTCGTTCTTCTCCGTTGCTCTCTCTCCTCTCCCTCTCATCTCGCTCTCTTTTCACCCTCTCGTCCTCGAACCCTCCCTCTCCTTTCTCGCACACACTATCTCAAACGCACCGTCTCTCCCTCTTCCTCCCGGCCTCTCTATCTCCCCCTCTCCGTGGTGTCATCTAGAGCCAGCGGCTGATTTAACTCATTAACATCACACACACACACACACACCACACACACACACACACACACACACACACACACACACACACACACACACACATTGCGTATTATGAACATTAATAAACAGCAACATGCAACACATGCACTAAAACTCCTACACACACACACACAAAATATTTGTGCATGTGAATACAATATCTCCACACACACACACACACACACACGCACGCACACGCACACGCACACACACACACACACAGGTCATTAATGATGGCGTCCACCGCTCCCAGGAAAGTGTTTACAGTTGTACAGCCGGTGCCAAACGTCCTCCAGTCAAACTGGATCAAACATCCCATAATAGTCTCCATTTGCTGACTCCGTAGACACGGCCGTGATTTACGCTTCCGCCAAAAAACCCAGAACCAGCGATTTCACCGCTCGACGCTCCCTCCAATCTGTCTTTTTTTTTCTGTTATCATTTTCGGGGGGGGGGGGGGGGGGGGGGCGCTGTCAAGGTGAGGAGGATTCAGGGGGGAGGCAGGCGATAAATCTCACCCCGACGGGGGAGAGCGGGAGTGGGGGAGTGGGGGAGTGGGGGAGGAGTTTGGTGATGGATGGTGGTGCCGCGCTAAAGCGTATTGATAAGTCCGTCGGTAAATTGAGACGACAGCGGCACCGCGTCTCCAGGAGAATGATGGTACGAGGTCCTGAGACGAGAAGGAGGGAAACGAGGAGGAGGAGGAGGAGGAGGAGGAGGGGGAGGTGTAAGAGGAGGAGGAGGAGGAGGAGGAGGAGGTGTAAGAGGAGGAGGAGGAGGAGGA
>NC_137195.1:4120859-4135859 GCF_960531495.2 Zeus faber
TTCTATTCAGAGACTCTTCCGACGAGGGGGAATAATTCCACGTTGTGGCTCCGTTCCACAGTTCGGTGAATAGTGCTCTGTCATAAAATGCTGAGCAGGAAAAAACTTCAAATCCACCCATTCTACCTCCGCTAATCCTCCGCACAGCTCCGTACGTTCTGGTGTGGAGGACTGAGAAACACCTTTCTTTCATCCCCTCTTCCTCCTCCTCTTCCTCTCCTGAAGCCCAGCGTATAATTAAGACGCGGAGGCGTCGTCGAAAAACGCGCAGGTGCTTTTGTTCTTTTTTCTTTTTTTTTTTAAGGCCTGGCTTCAAACCTACAGCGTGAGAAAACATGAACATGACCTGAGAAATATATGAAATAAGAGTTTTACACGTCACTGGAGAGCTGAGGTGGGCTGCTCAGCTCTTGAACAGTTTTTCAACCAATAAACAAAAAAAACCTACAAGTAATAATTATATCATCTGCACTGCTGACCTAAGGAAAGTAGACCTGGCCATAATTATCCATAGTTTAAATATTCTCACTTTTTTGACCAATGTTGATAATAATAATAATAATAATAATAATAACAATAATAATAGTAATAAGAAGAAGAAGAAGAAAAAGAAGAAGGACAATCATAATAATAATAAAATAATAATATTAATGATAAAATAATATAATCTCCAACACTGACGTAAAAAAGGGGTTGACTTGGCCTGTACATACAGGGCCCGACAACAACTTTTAGAAGTGGTTGCCAGTTGCTGAATTTAATATAGTTTTATAATTGACTGACAATGATCCTACATTTTTATAATGCACATTTTTCACATTCTCACTTGTTCCACCATTTTCACATGAGAAAAGCAACCAGAGGGCACAAGATGGTTGACAATGGCCCAAATCTACTTGCCCGGGGCAACTGGGCAACCTTTACTGAAATATGTTTGACTGACAAAGAACACACACACACACACACACACACACACACACACACACACACGCCCGTGCATTCTGGGATGTGTTTAAAGCCACAGAACTGCTCGTCCAAGGCGTGAGCAGGTCCACAGCTCTGAGTTACTTCTCAGCTCGAACAACGATTCCTGGAATTCCTGGAAGGTTCAGCTGATATGACGTGCACCGGCCGCTTTCTCACGCTGCTCCGCTTCTCGGCTCCCGCTGAATTGCAACCAATCACTATCTACGGAACCCAACAGGACCGCGAGAACACAGGGCCGCGAGACAGCGACCCGCCCGGACAGCGAGACGGCACCGCAAGAGGAGGCGCTGGACGTTCACGTCGAGCCGGATTCTTGGCAGGCGGGCGACGGGCGGGCGACGCCCCGGCCGGGCGTTCCGCGTCTGCAGAACCACTTTCCCGCCAGAGGAAGGTGTCGACTCCGGCGTCTGTGTATTGAGATCCAGGAATGAACGACAGGAAACAGGAGGGACATGCTTCCCCCGTGATCATTTAATGGCCTCCTGCCACCGTCTACCGCAAAAACTATCATTATCAAATCAATTTGGGGTGAATAAATGACTGTAAACCGGTTGCTTAATACCCAATCGTTGGCTCAGGTGTTTCTACAAACTGTAAACTATGGAAGGAGACGGAAAACAAAATGAGCATTTACTCGTTCGGCAAATCTAACGGCGGCACCCTAACCCCATCTGAGTGACACGGAGTGAGCTGGTAACTAACGTCTGATTGGCCGTCGCAGCCGGTCGTGGCTCAGCCTCAGCCGAGCGTTGCCGCCGCCCGCATTCCCCTCCCTTCGTCCTGGGGAGTGTTGCACGAGACACGACCAGACTTCCGTGGCACCGGCCCTGGATCTGGATCTGGGTGTGGATCTGGATCTGGATGCGCCCGGGACGGAAGCCCGATTGGCAAGGCCGCCGGGATGCGGGCGCCTGCCAAGAATCCGGCTCGGCGGCACCCAGTGGCGCAGCGTACCGCTCGGACGCTAATGTAATGATGAAAAGCGAATAAACCGCCGTCACTGTCGCTCGGCAATGCCACGGTCCCAGCGCTCAGCTTTGTGTCGCCGGGTCTCACTGGCAGCGAGAGCGGCGGAACTGGAGGGAAGTGAAACCCGATGTGCCCCGATGCGGTGACCCCGGACAAGTCCCGGCGTCGGCGCGTCAAGCCGGACGGCGCCGACGCCCTCGCCCGGACGACGGCGCTAATTAGCCGCCGTGAAAGAGGCCAATTAGGTTCTGCCGTGCGGGCCGGTGCCTACGGTGCCATCTGAATGCTGTGCACCATGACAGCACTGATGACCCCGCCTGGCGAAGAACTTTCGAGGGCTCTCTCTCTCTCTCTCTCTCTCTCTCTCTCTGTAGAAGCATTCGTTTGGATGTACAGTAATTATAGGCCTGATTACGCCCGGGCAGCAATGACAGCCCCCAACATTAGCACTAATGGCCGCCGGCCTCTGGAGCGAGCTGGAGCGAGCTGGAGGGAGGTGGAGGGGGATGGAGGTGGTGGGGGGTCTTCCATCACAACAATCTGAGCTAAAACACGAAACTAAAAAGCTCGGACGGTCAGGGTCAGATCCGACAAAGGCCAAGGACCGGACAGGTGATGACATCACTAGATCAAGATCTAGACATCACTAGATCTGGATCGAGCCGACACGGTGAGGAGGAGCGAGGCCGGCAGCGCGGGAAACGCATCCTCCAGCTCCGTTTATGGACATTTGCGTATTCACCCCCGGAGTAAAGAACGCCGTTCTAATTTTTATTCCACCGAATGTGGAGTAAAGTTAATGGGGGGTCGCAGCAGAAAGTGACCTTCATCATCTCATTGGTTTGTGCGGGGAGACAGCTACGTTTGACCCCCTTCTCCCGCGGAGCCCCCCTGTGAAGCCCCCGAAAGTGAAACAGGGAAGTGGACGGAAGACGACCTGCGAAGCGCACGCTGCTGTGAACGCGCTCGGGTCGGGGAGGCCGCGCCCCCGCAGGTCGGTCTGGGGCCACGCCCGCGCCGGATTTGCGCGAAAGCGTCGGCGTCGGTACTTGAACCCGGGGCATCGGCGACTCACCACCACGGCAAAACCCTGGAAAATGGTTCTGACCGACTTGAACTGAGTGTAAGTCAAATTAAAGCCACAATAAGTGAAAGAGAATAAATAATAAAATATAAGAATGAGACACATCTCCCAATAACAATCCCACACCTAATATTTATCGTTGCACATCTTGATTTGTGTGTTAAGTCTGGGATCCTGAGATGAACTCTGTTTCATGTGCAGTTTATTAACTTGACCCGAGCGGCTACAGTATGAAGCATCACATTCATCTCCAAGCAGGTTTGATTATTGATTATTTCTCATTATGGATATATTTATGGATATTGTTGTGTGGCTTGGAGAGAGCGCCCGTCTAGAGTTTCCCGGTAGTGATCAGTGATCTGTTAACTGAGTGATCAATACCTGATCACCTGGTTTCCACTGGCAACGGAAGCCCTTCTTTAGTTATCAATTATTCATCAATTATTATATATTTTTATATAAGTAATAACCTGCAGCCGCGGCTTCATCACCGACACCACCGCGTCCAAATCCTCCGTCTGCTTCCGCGCTACAAGCACCAAACGTCCTCCGTGCAATTCATAAATCGAAAAAAACGACTTTTATATCAATCCACACTTTTTATGGAAGTCATTTAAGTACGATGTTCGGGATGGAACGCCGTCTACCGGCTCCGCCCCGGCAGCCGCAGCAGACGTGCAGGCGAGTCGGCTCGTCCTCTCTGTGGGAAGCAGGAAGTCCCTTATATGGATAAGTTGAGGCGTGGTCTATGCTAATTGGCACTTCCGCCGCGGATTCACGAATGAGGCCCAGCAAGAGGCCGATTCTCAACTTCTCCTGCACCAATCAAAGCGTTGGCGCCGTTGGAGCCCGGTTGGCCCAAGTGAGAGGTGACCGGGTCCCAACGGTGAGTTTTCAAGCAGCACTTTAACCAATCCGAGCGCAGAGCGGCTGGAAGTCGTCACGGATCTCGTCTTTGAAGCCAAATAAACCCTGATGATTAAACAGGTACGGTATCAGTGCGCCGGAGGTCACGAGGCCCGGGCGTGATTTATCTAAAAAAAAATAAACAGGCGTCTCTGGGAAAGTTGTAATTAATGATCTTCCGACCCCTCGACTCCTATGAAGGAGCCTTGTGAGATCTGAGTGAGAGAGGGAGAGAGAGAGAGAGAGAGAGGGAGAGAGAAATTATGACTTTGCCTCGGTCGTAAACAGCCTCACTGAATGCATTAAGCTGAAAATTAAGGGGCTACTGAATAATTAATCATATTCGGTCGGCGTGATGAATTGCATCTGAGTTGCAGCCCCCCCCCGCCATTTTGACCTAATTCACTTAAAACCTTCCATCCTGTCCATTAACTGGGGAGAATCCATTTATCAGTGGGAAGCATCTCCACTGTGGGTGGTGGTGGTGGTGGTGGTGGTGGTGGGGGGGTGGGGTAGGACCAGACTAGGACCAGGGAGGTTGTTAATGTCTCTCAACGACAGAATAAATTGGTAAACTTCATTAGGTAAATAGTTAAAATCCGTAGGGTGTGGTTTCCTCCTCTTGGGGGGGTCCGCAGCCTCCGCAGAGACCCTTCCCTGCGGAGCCGTCCCCTACACACTGGTCTATGGCACGTCCAGCAGCTTGCCCTTGGCAGTGCATGTCTGCTATAGCTGGGCTCACTGGGATGTGTCCTCCGTGTCCTCAAGACACAGTTATCAATCTGTATCATTGTTACATTTAATATGCTCAGATAGTTGGAAGCACTCGGGTTTCGTATCTCCATTAAACCCTCGTCACTCAGAGATCAGAGGGTTTATTTTCTTCCTCCGCCGCAAACAGACCCGCGGAGTTCACCGCCGCCCGGAAAACGAACCGTCGGCGCGACGCGGAGCGACCGCGTGTCCGGGCGATGAAGCGCCGGCCTTTCGGGAGAAACAGGCCCCCGACCCCGATCTACGGCTTGTCCTCGTCAGCCTCGGTTGGGACGGAGGGGCGGAGGGGGTGAGGAGGGCGACACCGGGGGCGACTCGTGGCTCGCCGCGCTCCGACAGGAGGTGGTCCGAGGTCAAACGGCCGCCCAGAGCAGATAAACAGCGGCCATCGGGCAAGGGTTGGCGTTTAATAACTGGCCCCAAAACAAACAGGCCTTTCTGGCGGGATAATGGCCTTCGCTCACAGCGAAACAAGCTGATATGTGCTCTGTGCTCCCACGGCAGAGCGTCCTCTAAGCACCCGGCTCAAAATCAAATCATCCCAAAAGCAGTAACATATCACCAGAGCCTCCGCTTGGTTACTTGGAATATTAATAGCATCTGGATGGACACACTTTTGGCCTTTTCTGAGTGGCAAATGCAAGTTGGACTGAGCCCGCTGATCTTTTCCTGTGTGTGTGTGTTTTATTAGAAGCAGTTGCCAAATCTTTCCTCTCGGTTTCCAGCAGAGAGGCTGGTTGTGATTCGGCGGATGCACCGCATTGTTCGGGGTATCAGATGGTGAGACGCTGCAGGCCCACCGCTCCCCGGCCTGACGGAGCGCTTCTCCGCGTGGTCTCCGAACAAACTCTCCCCCTCGAGTGGGAGGAAGTCCGCGAGCAAACTGTCAAACTTCATTGGCAGCTTTGTTTTGGCCTTGGGGTTTCCGCAGCTCTTTAAGTGGAAGTGGAACAGCGCTTTGCCACGGCTCCACCAAGACACGAGTCCTCTCTGGATTTCCTAACGTCTATATCTACTTACACAAATGCACCTGAGCCTTTTTACGGTCTCAACGTCCAATGTCACATTTTGTGAGCCCACCGAACTGACATTAGAGCTCAACCTCGGACAAGCTGGTTTGTATGTACGGTACGGTACAAACATATGGCACATGAATAACCAATGGAACACTCCATGAAAGCCAACAAGAGTCAGCCAAGCCTCGTAGGGACTCGAAGTTTCGATGACACACTTTTCCTCACGCTGATGCATCGGCGGTGACTAACATCTTCATATTCCACTTCCGCAACCCCCGGTTTCCCAGAGCGACAGGGCGCCTTGGGGACAGGCTGAACTTCACGGATCCTCGCTCCAGTGTCTCCTTTTCCCGGCATGTTTATTGTCACTTTTTGCCGACAGTACGCCGGCGTCTGCTCTCCCCCAACGCCCGGAGGACCGGAACTGCATCGAGCTCCAGTCTCAGGGAAGTCAACCGGATACGCTTTCACGTTTTGCTGAAGTCATTGGAATTTGCTTTCCCCAGTAATGTGGCTGGTGGCGTATGAACGGAATTCTACGACACCTAATCTCTGCGCTGGGTATGCTTCAGCGATCCTCCTACCCCCATAGAAAATGAAATGCAAACTGAAAAAACGCAATTCTTGAGAAATACTTTCGCATGCCGTTCCAAGCCGTCAGTTGGCCCAGTGAAATCACATGGAATTTAAATGATGAGATAATATGAAGTACGATCAAATATTGTCCCATAATGCAACATTCACTCGGTTGTAAGTAGTACACCATTCAATTAATTCGGCAAGCGAGCCGTTTTGCCAAGATGGAAGTAGTGTAGATGTAGAGGCACAGAAGAGGGGATTAGTAGGGGGATAGAACGAAGAGTAGGGGATAGAACGAAGGTAGAGTAGATGTAAGTGGAGGTAGTAGGAGTAGGAGTATAGTAGAGGTTCAGTAGAGGTAGAGCTGCCAGTCGAGAGATTTGATGTTCATCTGTGACATCATCGTCACTATATCAATGTAAAGATAATAGTTTTAATAATTTGTCAAAATGTTGTTTAACGATATTTTTTTGCACAAGCGTCATGTTTTGCACAAGCGTCATGTTTTGACAACGGCCTGGTGAGACAGGCCTGGCTCCAAGGACACGATGATGTGGCCCAAAAATGTCTGGAATGCGAGAGGAGCCGGGTACAACCAGGTATCCAATATTTTCCCATCAATCAGGAAATGCCACATGCGCCGTGACAGCTAAATGCCTCCGCTTGCCTCCTTCTCCCCCTGACGAGGCACCAGGAGAGACTCCTCGCTCCCTCAAGTGTCAATTGAGATGTGGTAACGAAATTAGAGACCTAGATGGTGCTAATTATACAGTCACTTCCCTGTCGCCGCCGGGCTTGGAGAGGGCTTTCAGTTTTCTGCCGCTGTTGTGGTGGCGGTTCTTAAAATAGAAGCAGTGAATGAGGAGAACAGCGGAGCTTGACTGAATGCACAACACAGGTACTCTACAACAGGAAGGGGAGACGGAGAACAAGAATCACTTTAATTTTCCAAGGGAAACTTCAAGTGTTGTAGCCAATTTGTACAGGTAGAGTTGAAGTAGAGCGAGTAGAGGTAGAGCAGACGGTGGTAGAGTAGACGGAGGTAGAGTGGAGGGGCAGGAAAGGGGTTTAGAACAGAGGCAGAGCAGAGGTAGAGTAGACGGAGGTAGAGCAGACGTAGAGCAGACGCCCTTGTCCACAGGGGGCACCGAATGCTCAGTTTTTTGTTGGTAGTTTTGTGATTAAATATCCAAACATATGTTGACAGGGAGGGAGCTCTTAGGTCTGTAAACTGTGGAGACCTCAAGGGGGTAGGGGTAGAGTAGAGGGGTGTAGGCTACAGGGCGGGTAGAGTAGCGGTACAGATGGAGGTAATAGTAAGGATGGCGTTGGATGATTCATCACGGATTCTCCTGCTCCCCGGAGTAGATTACCTGAGAGCAATTTCTGAAGGTCAGACATTTACATGTTGTGAAATGAACAAGTTTCAGGGTCGTCCTGAACGCAGCATGAGGAAAACAAGTGCAAAAAAAAAAAGAGAGAAAGGTGCTGAGAAAGCCAGAGAACTCCAGCGGTGTGAGTAGGTAAGTATCTGATCGCTGGGAGAGGATTTATCACCCGTCTCAGCCAGTAATGCATCTATCCTTAAGGGACAGAGAAGGACCAACAATGCATTCAAGCACTGTGGAGTGGAAAGCTACAGACAGGGGGAGGTGAAAAAGTGAGGGATGCCCATAAAGAAGTGATATATGTCCGTCTGTGCCCGAAGTGAACAAAACGTCACCTTCCAAGTCTTCATCAGTCATTTTTCATTCCCGCTCTATAAAGGAGACTCTTTCTGGACGCCGGCCAACGAGCGCCGCTCCTTGACCACCGGCAGCGTTAAGTGGACAACCCCTTTTAAGCGCGACGCACCGCTCTTCACGCAAGCTGGGCTCCAGCACAAGGACCCCACCGCCGCTAGAAAATGCTAATCGCAGCCCGACGGTGCCAACAACTTAATCAGAGGTGGGTGATTTGGGAACACCTTGGGGGTCGGGAAAGCTCGATTGCGGGCAACGCCGGGTGGAGACATTGTTCGGGTTCCCTTTTGTCTTGATGATTAGCTGCGCCACCAAAGTTTCTCACCTTTGGAGGGCGGCAGTGGGCTCTGCCAGAATAAACGTTTCATCCATACCATATTATCATTGTACTGCAGGGACAAGCGAGTTTAAAGCTGCTTGTCTGAACAAGTAGTTTGACATTTACTGCGTCGTGACTCATCCATATAATTGGTTTCCAGACAGGGCACAAGGGTTCCCCCTAAGAATTTGTACATTGAAAAAACACTTTCTGAAAGCAAATAAGAGAATTTTAACTGCCCACGGTAAAGACGGAGAGGGTGAAGTTTCCATTTATTGATGTCTTAATGTACCAACACTGTATCATACACCATAATCTTGGAGTAAATTGACAGTTATGCCAACAAAAGCTGTCACACTGCAACCCCAATGAATCTAAACTTTCTCACATGTCTGTGCTCTAGGGAGAGAAAAGAGGAACCAGGAGCAAAACAGTCATTTTTGTATTTTGTATATCTGCATTGTCTTCTCTCACGGTGAACCCTTGAAGGACCTCTCTTGAAGGTCCTGGGACCCGGCGTTGAGTAACACTGGTCAACTTGCAGTGGCCTATGTCGGGTACAGTGGTATAGTCAGTGGGGCAGCGGTTCTCAAGCTGGGGCCCGGGGACCCCCAGGGGTACTTCAGGGGTAGTTCCAGGGGGTCCCACTGAGAAGCGCTGCCACTAGACCACACCAGTGTTGCACAACGGTCGCTCAGGAGGTCAACGGGATTGATATCTGGAGTATTTCAAAAGACACTTTTTGGCAAATTAATTACAGTTACAAATGAGTTTGTTCATGCGAATGGAATTCTCACATGAATCATCTCATTACGTAAAAACGATTCACTTTTTGTCGGCCGATCAGTCACATCCAATATGAATCATGACAAACGCCTTGGCCTTGTTGTGCCTTGGAATTAAATTTACTTCTCAGTGATTATTTTGACTTTGTGAGTGGAAGATTTACTCTTTTGACAGAGTGAGTCCAGACTCCTGGATCATTGAAAAGGTTTTGTTCAAATCGTTTGCGAGTCTCTCGTCACTAACCGTCGGTACGCCACAATGAAGAGCACAGTTCTGCGGTTTCTGAGGCTTTTGGTGGCCAAGAGGATGGTGGTGCGCCGTGGGAAGGCTTCGTTGCAAAAAAAGTGTGCCGTGGCAGAAGCCAGGTTGGGAAACACAGAGGTAACGTGCGCTCCATTAATTCCCAAACTCTGAGGAAAATAAACAAAAGACGGCGACATGAGGACGGATTGTCACGTGCAGGAAACAACCGAGGCAAACTGTTCTCTGCGACGACACAAAACAAGCTGACCGGTCACCTGCTCGTTGGGGCAGGCAGAGCCCCCGGGTGGAAGGCAGGGTGGACTGGAGCGCCGACGTGGCCCGCCGGGAAGGAGCTGTCATCACCCCCCGTCACGACGGGGCCGTTCAGCTGGAGCTTACAAGCTGCTTTGTACCGTGAATGACTGCCTTTGTTCACACTGCCATTGTAATTAAGAAACAGCACAAAACTCTGTGTGTGTGTGTGTGTCTCAGATTTCTACATCTCTTTTTTCAGTTTAAACAACTCACTCACACTGCCCACATTTTGAAATATATACACACACATAGAGAAACATATATATATATATATATATATATATATACAGTATATATACATGTATATATATATATATATATATATATATATATATGCACACACACACATACATGCACACACACAGTATATATTTCAGAGCGTGGGAGGGATAGAGAGAGGGAGGGATGATACATAGAGAGATATATATATGGATAGAGATATAGACAAATGGAATAATAAATGTATAGACAGAGGAGTAGAGATAGATAAAGACATAAAGAGACCAACTGAAGTGTAGAAACAGATAGATGTAGAGAAAGGTATAGAGCTAGAGGTATAGTTATAGATGTATAGAGATGGATATATGTATAGAGAGGTATAGAGAGAGAGAGAGAGGTATAGATGGATAGAGGTATCGACAGCTATAGAGATGGATAGAGGTATAGAAATAGATAAAGGTATAGAGATATAAAAAGGTATAGAGATATAAAAAGGGATAGATGGATAGAGGTATAGAGATAGATAAAGGTATAGAGGTATTGAGATAGATAGAGGTATAGATATATAAAGGTACAGAGCCTATATAAGAAGCCAGTCCCTCCTGCTCTACCTGCGTTGCCGCCTGTGAGCTGTCTGTCAGAAGTGATAAGCAGCTTCTAGAGGTAGCTCTGTCAGACAACTTGACGGCGCCACATGCTGCCACGCCCTTATGGGCCGGCCTATTTGAGCAACCAATCAGGGAAAGGGCAAACATGGCTAAAATTAAACTCAAATATTGTGAATATGGGTTAATAGGAGGCTGGCTGAATGCACGTAAACTTAAAATATAGTGTCTACTATAAAATATATATAAAAAAGTAAAAGTAATAAGCACGGCACCGAAATATATTCAACACTACTATAGTGCATGTAACTGAGTAAATGTAACTAGTTACTCCAAGTTCAGTTTCCAATCTGGACTCAAGAGTCAGAGACAAGAATCCTGAAGGTGATTTGGCTCCAACAGCCGCCAATCAAACATCATCTTCCAATCAGATCAGGAGGCAGGAGGCGGGGGTGGGGGGGGGGGGCTTACCGAGTTGAGCTCCAGGCTGCTCTGCACCCATTCCTTGGCCTCCTCGTACTCCTCCGTCAACCCCATGATGAACAGCGTGTCCAGGGAGTCGATGATGCTGGCTCCACGCAGACCCCCTGGGGAACAGATTACAGGGTCAGTCAGTTTGATTGAGTAAGGGCGGAGTAGAGGAGACGGAGCAAGGTCAAGGTCAAAATGTCATCATACTGTTGTGGCAGTTTCGCTTGCGACACACAACCCGAGCGGCGTATTCAGGGCCCCCCAGCACAGAGACACGGACGATGGCGTTGAGAAAACACAAGCTACCCCTCCTGGGTGTGTGTGGGGATGGGGGCTTTACCTGTTGCTCGTTAGACCAACCGACAAGCAACAGGCGTACAGCCACTCTGATCCTGGGCCCCATTCACCTAGACCCAGGACAGGTGTGGCTGCTCACACCCAACCCATCCCAACGCCACACTGTATATTCAACAAAGTAGTATACGTTCATACACAAGGAATTTGTTGTGGTGAGGATTTGGTAAATTGCTGAATGCCGCAGACTATAAGCTTTAAAAAATAAAACTAAAAAAAAATCAACAAACAAAATTAAAATTAAAGAAAAATGTAATAAAACATTGTAGAAAATTGCCAAATATCGAAAAACGGCCGCATCTTTAAAAATAAATGAATAGCCAAATATATATTTTAAATATTTGTTTCTTTCACAGCAGAAAGCCTCAAAACTCTGATTTTCTCCATTAAAAAAAAAAAAAAAAAATTAGTCTCCATCTGAAGAAATCTCAGGAATTCACTGAGGACATCTTTTCTCAAAGCCATCTAAAATAATCTCCAACACACACACAGACACACACACACACACACACACACACACACACACACACACACACACACACACACACACACACACTCACACACACACACACACACACACACACACACACACCAGTCCAATTCAACTCAAAATTAAAAAAAAATTAAAAAACAAATATCAACTGTTTATCTTCAACATTTTGAATATCGAGAGATTCCCATCGAGAGATTCTCTGATCAGCAGCCATCACCACACATCAAACCACCGCACCCTGGGATCCAGCACTTGATCCGCCCCGAGGCCCGAGCAGAGATTTTGTGTCATGGCTATTTGTCAAAATGGAAGAATATATGAAAGAGCCACGGCTGCTCCGGATCAGTCCGTACGCAGAACATCCAGGAGGTGGAATCGCTGCAAAATGTTGGTTAGCAGAGAGACCACGCCCTCATGCAAAACGACTTCCTGCTGTATTTGTTCTGTGTTCAACCTGTGTCCGTCCTGTTCAGGTGTGTCCTGACTGATCTCCACCTGCCTCCCCCTCAGCCGCTGTGGTGACCCCCAATGGGAGCAGCCCAACGAAGAAGAAGAAGAAGAAGATAATTATTTATCATTTATTGTTTTTTAACATTTATAATAAATTATATCATTCATTATTTAGAAATGTATACTATTTATATTATTAAAATGTAAAAATTATCATTATTTTCATGCCATACCATTATTTTACTGCTTCAGCTAACAATCGCATCCTATGACAGTAATGCTCATATTAATAATCATATTAATGCTCATGTCAACGATTTCCACCATCACACTGAGGTCTAAATCACTTAATTCTGGGAAACCAGATGAACACAGCAATTTTTTTGCCGATTATTTCAATTTATTTGGGTACATGAATGCTTTGTGAGATTTCTATTATATTCCAAAATGTGTCCAAATCCGTAATTATACGGCTTTGAAACATCTGGTGGAAGGTCCAGGGGCGAGAGCCCAATTCTGATTCAGGCAAACAGCGAGTTGGAGTTTTGGACAAAACACGCCGGAGTAGAGAGCACTCACAAAGCGTGCGCTTATCAAACATAATAATAGTAATAATAATAATAATAATAATAATAATAATAATAATAATAATATTAATATATGTAAACTGAATGCAAATGAATGTAAAGTGAGTGAGCTCAAGGATTAAAGTCACTTAAAAAGAGAAAGAAACATCTTGATGTCAATTCTTCATTTTTTATCTCTGTTTCCTCAAAATGTCACGGTTTATATTATAAAATATAAATCTAATGTTTCAACGTGACCTGCCCCCCATCCCTTTATCTCAGAATCTCCTTTAATCCGACATCTATTTTTCTACTTCTCTGTGTGATTATCTTCTTTAATCCGGGACGACACAGCGTCCTGTGCTGATTGGCTCTCAGAGCGGGCGACCTTTGACCCCCCGTCGCCATGGCGTTCGGGGTCGGATGGTGAGGGATCGTTTCAGTTGCCGAGAGAAATGGAACAAGGAACGCCTCCGTGTAATGCAAAAAAAACAAAAAAACAGTTATTCATTAAAGCATTGACATTAAAGATGAAATGTATGAAAAAAAACCATAACAAATGATGAAGCCTGAAAAAAGCCAAATAAAAGCAACAAAAACAGCCAAATATGCCAAAAAGAGACAATGTCATACTAAAAAATGTAATACTAATAAAATATTCTCAACATTTTGGACGTTTTCCTCTGTGGAAACCTTTGGAATATTCATTTAGCTCGACCATGTAGCGCCGTGTGGTCGTACAATTTTGCAACCCATAATATTTCCATTGAATTGACAAAGCGTTCAAAAAGTACATTTTAGGTTCACACCCATGAAACCACTTGTTCCTTCACGGGGTGCAGGGTTTGTCTAAACATGTTTTCCAGCATGAAGACATTCTGCTCGTTTTCCAATTGACATTTTTCTCTGAATAAAAGCAAAAAAGTTTTTTTGTTGTCATGCAGAAACATGTACAGTCCTGTACATACATTCACAAATACCATTTTCAATAATCAAAAAAATAAAAACATCAAATATTGAAACTTTTTTTTTTTTCCCCTGCGGACCCCCTGCTGTTCCTCCACAGGCCGTAGATTGGACCGAGGACCCGGGTTTGGGCCCCCCTACAATAGGCCAGTGCAGCCGGCGGCGCTTCACCTCCACGGTCACAGGGAGCAGCGCTGGCCTGCAACCGCAGCCATCTGCTCATATATTATACATCACATTCACATAGCGGTGTTATGAAGTGTCCGGGTGACATAATGAGGGTCTCGTCCCACGGAACGGTTATTTAGTGGAAAATATGATGGGATGCATTTAAATATGTCCCAATATATTTCTAAAAATATCAAACAAATAAAAGAAGGAATCTCTGTGTCTGTCTGTATGTCCTTCGATTATCTGGACAACCGCTCATCCGACCTGCGTCACACTAGGCGGGCGTGTCGCTGGGGACCCGGGGACGGGCGGTGTCCATTTTGGTGCAATTTGGACACGCGGCGCCTGCAATATTAATAAACGTTGAATAAAGGAGGAGGCGAGTCCCTGACGTCGGCAGCACCGCCCCCATATGTCGGTTATCCTGTCAGTACCATATCAGTTTATGATAGTCTAATTCCCCGGTGTTTTCACCGTGAGTCGCCGTGTCTTTCATGAGTGCAACACACAGCACTAAAAATAATAATAATAATAATAATAATAATAATAATAATAATAATAATAAACAATAATATAACTATTTATATTATTGTCGTATCATCATTTTTAAATCAGTTTTATTATTATTAATATGGTTGAATTATTATTATTTCTATTATTATTTCAATGTATTTTTTGTGCAGTGGCCATTCAATACACGCCTGTTGGCTCCTCCAAACAGCGTCACGCTGCTGTACGGGTTGCACTTGTGCAAGTCGCAGTGACTCGCGGTGAAAAACATCGGAGAAATGCACTCTGCCTGACGGGAAAAGCCAGGCCCAGGTGGCACCGTGGACAAACTCTCTGTTCGCTTCTTTATTCAACATTCATTAACATTATACGTGTCCTGTGTCCACACCAAAAAAATATGCATATGCTTGCTAAATATATGGTTATACATTATATCAAAACATAAATAATTGGTTTATTCTGCAATTTATTGCAA